>NC_091983.1:95943281-96240249 GCF_044704955.1 Pristiophorus japonicus | reverse complement strand
GAGAATCCCTGGCCCAAGACCGCCCAACATGGAGGAAGAGCATCTGGAAGGGCGCTGAGCATCTCGAATCTCATCACCGAGAGCATGCAGAAACCAAGCGCAGACAGCGGAAGGAGCGTGTTGCAAAACAGGTTCCCCACCCACCCTTTCCTTTAACCACTGTCTGCCCCACCTATGACAGAAACTGTAATTCTCGCATTGGACTGTACAGTCACCTGAGAACTCACTGGAGTGGAAGCAAGTCTTCCTCAAATTCGAGGGACTATCTTTGATGATGATGACGACGATTAAAGTGATCATCACCAAAGTGACTAGAGTTGGCAAAAGTGGACTGAGAAATTAGATTAAAGTGTAAGTGGGAGGACAGAAGACTGGGAAGCTTTAAAAAACCCAGCAAAGAATGACTAAAAAAAATGATTAAGAAAGGGAAGATAGACTGTGAAAGTAAACTAGCACAAAATATAAAAACAGATAACAAAAGTTTCTATAGGTATATAAAAAGGAAAAGAGTAGCTAAAGTAAATATTGGTCCCTTCGAGGACGAGACCGGGGAATTAATAATGGGGAACATGGAGATGGCAGAAACTCTGAACAAATACTTTGTATCAGTCTTTACGGAGTAGGACACGAACAATATTCCAACAGTGGATAGTCTAGGGGCTATGGGGGGGAGGAATTTAACACAATCGCAATCACCAAGGAGGTGCTACTCAGTAAGATAATGGGACTAAAGGCAGATAAATCTCCTGGACCTGATGGCTTGCATCCTAGGGTCTTAAGGAGAAGTAGCGGCAGGGATTGTGGATGCATTGGTTGTAATTTACCAAAATTCCCTGGATTCTGGAGAGGTCCTAGCAGATTGGAAAGCTGCAAATGTAACACCCCTATTTAAAAAAGGAGGCAGACAAAAAGCAGGAAACTATAGACCAGTTAGCCTAACATCTGTGGTTGGGAAAATGTTGGAGTCCATTATTAAAGAAGCAGCAACAGGACATTTGAAAAAAGCAAAATTCGGTCAGGCAGAGTCAGCATGCATTTATGAAGGGGAAGTCACGTTTGACAAATTTGCTGGAATTCTTTGAGGATGTAACGGACAGGGTGGATAAAGGGGAACCAGTGAATGTGGTGTATTTGGACTTCCAGAAGGCATTTGACAAGGTGCCACATAAAAAGTTACGGCACAAGATAAAAGTTCACGGGGTTGGGGGTAATATATTAGAATGGCAGAGGATTGGTTAACTAACAGAAAAGAGAGTCGGGATAAATGGTTCTGTTGTGTATCTGTAAAACATGCACTCCCATGTTCTGCCACCAGGGAGCTCATCCCCTAAAGTCCCAAGGGATGCTGGGATCCCTTAGGAGCACTGTATATAAGCCAGCCCCCAAGGCCTGTTCCTCACTCTGGAGTGTCTTAATAAAGACTAAGGTCACTGTTATTTTAACCTCCCTGTGTGCAGTCTCATCTGTGTTCGGAACACAATAACTGGCGACGAGAATACGAATCCAACGCAAAGATGCAGCAAACGGTGGGCATCCTGGAGAAGTTCTCGGAGGGTGAGGACTGGGAAGCCTATGTCGAACGGCTAGACAAGTACTTTGTAGCCAACGAGCTGGACGGAGAAGGAAGCGCTGCAAAAAGGAGAGCAGTCCTCCTCACAGCGACCTACAGCCTCATGAAGAATCTTCTGGCTCCGGTGAAACCCACAGATAAGTCGTATGAGGAGCTGTGTACACTGGTCCGGGAGCATCTTAACCCGAGGGAGAGTGTGCTGATGGCGAGGTATCTACATGTGCCAGCGACCTGAAGGTTAGGAAGTGGCGAGCTACGTCGCTGAGCTAAGACGACTTGCAGGACAATGTGAGTTTGATGGCTACCTGAAGCAAATGCTTGGAGACTTTTTTGTACTGGGCATTGGCCACGAGACCATTCTACGAAAACTTTTGACTGTAGACACACTGACCCTCAGAAAGGCCATTGCGATAGCACAGGCGTTTATGTCCACCAGTGATAACACCAAACAAACCTCTCAGCACACAAGTGCTAGCAATGTTCATAAATTAACTGGAACTGTGTTTGCGAGCAGAAATGTACAGGGCAGAACCCACGAGTCTGCAACTGCCAGCAGGCCTCAGGTGACCCAGATAACTCAGAGTCCCCAACAAAGGATGAATGCAAGGCAATTCACACCTTGTTGGTGTTGTGGAGGCTTCCATTCAGCCTATTCATGCCGCTTCAAAGGGTATGTTTGCAAGAGCTGTGGAATAATGGGGCACCTTCAACGAGCTTGCAAACGAGCTGCAAGCTCTGCAAAACCTGCTAACCACCACGTGGCAGAGGAAGATTGGTCCATGGTGGATCAAAGCAATTTCGAGCCTCAGGGAGAGGAGGCGGATGCTGAAGTACACGGGGTGCACACATTTGAGACAAAATGTCCACCTATAATGCTAAACATAAAATTGAATGGCTTACCTGTAGCCATGGAACTGGACACTGGCGCTAGCCAATCCATCACGAGTAAAAAGATGTTTGAGACACTGTGGTGCAACAAAGCATTCAGACCAACCCTGAGCCCCATCGACATGAAACTGAGAACATACAGCAAAGAGCTTATTACTGTCCTGGGCAGCGCCATGGTCAAAGTCCCCTAAGAGGGCACGGTGCACAAACTGCCACTCTGGATTGCCCTGGGCGATGGCCCCACACTGCTTGGAAGGAGCTGGCTGGGCAAAATCCGCTGGAACTGGGATGACATCCGAGCGCTCTCACATGTCGATGAGGCCTCATGTACCCAGGTTCTCAACAAATTTCCTTCCCTTTTTGAGCCAGGCCTCGGAATCTTTTCCGGGGCGAAGGTGCAGATTCACGGTCCCAGAGACACGACCCATTCACCACAAGGTGCGAGCGGTACCTCACATGATGAGGGAGAGAGTGGAAATCAAGCTAGACAGGCTGCAACGCGAGGGCATCATCTCCCCAGTGGAATTCAGCGAGTGGGCCAGCCCGATTGTTCCAGTACTCAAAAGTGATGGCACGGTCAGGATTTGCGGCGATTATAAAGTAACTATTAATCGTTTCTCGCTACAGGACCAATACCCGCTACCGAAGGCAGACGACCTATTTGCGATGCTGGCAGGAGGCAAGACGTTCACCAAGCTCGACCTGACTTCGGCCTGCATGACGCAGGAGCTGGAGGAGTCTTCGAAGGGCCTCACCTGCATCAACACGCACAAGGCACTGTTCATCTACAACAGATGCCCGTTTGGAATTCGGTCGGCTGCAGCGATCTTCCAGAGAAACATGGAAAGCCGACTCAAGTCGGTACCACACACTGTGGTCTTTCAGGACGACATATTGGTCACGGGTCGGGACACCGCCAAGCATCTACAAAACCTGGAGGAGATCCTCCAGCGACTGGATCGCGTAGGGCTGCGGCTGAAGAGATCGAAATACGTCTTCATGGCAACAGAAGTGGAGTTTTTGGGAGAAAGATTGCGGCAGACGGCATTCGGCCCACAGACGCCAAGATAGAGGCTATCAGGAATGCACCCAGGCCACAGAACGTCACGGAGCTGCGGTCATTCCTGGGACTCCTCAACTATTTTGGTAACTTCCGACCGGGGTTAAGCACCCTTTTAGAGCCCCTACATGTGTTATTGAGCAAAGGTGAGAATTAGGTATGGGGAAAAAACCAAGTAATTGCTTTTGAGAAAGCCAGAAACATTTTATAGTCGCGTGCGTATCACAACAAGCTAACGTTGCGGGGAAGTTGCAACTTGTCGCCTATGTTTCCAGGAGCTTGTCTAAGGCCGAGGGCCTGCAGCATGATTGAGAAAGAGGCATTAGCGTGTGTGTTCGGGTAAAGAAAATGCATCAACATGTGTTTGGCCTCAAATTTGAGCTGGAAACCAATCACAGGCCCCTCATATCCCTGTTCGCTGATAACAAGGGAATAAATGCTAATGCCTCAGCCTGCATACAAAGGTGGGCACTCACGCTATCAGCGTATAACTATACCATCCGCCACAGGCCAGGCACAGAGAACTGTGTGGATGCTCTCAGTCGGCTACCATTGCCCACCACGGGGGTGGAAATGGCGCAGCCTGCAAACTTGTTGATGGTAGCGCAGCCCGCAGACTTGTTGATGGTCATGGAAGCTTTTGAAAATGATAAATCATCTGTCACTGCCCGCCAAATTAGGACTTGGACCAGCCAAGATCCTCTGCTGTCCCGAGTAAAAAACTGTGTACTCTGCATGGGAGTTGGGCCAGCATCCCCGTTGAAATGCAAGAGCCAATCAAGCCGTTCCAGCAACGAAAGGACGAGCTGTCCATTCAGGCAGGCTGCCTGTTGTGGGGTAACCGCGTAGTGCTACCAAAAAAGAGCAGGGAGACGTTCATCTCGGATCTCCACAGCACACACCCGGGTACAGTAATGATGAAAGCGATAGCCAGATCCCATGTGTGGTGGCCCGGTATCGACTCTGACTTAGAGTCCTGTGAACGGCAATGCAGCGTATGTGCTCAGTTGAGCAATGCGCCCAGAGAGCCACCACTAAGCTTGTGGTCCTGGCCCTCCAGACCATGGTCGAGGATCCATGTCGACGATGCTGGCCCGTTTCTCAGTAAAATGTTCCTGGTGGTGGTAGATGCTTTTTCAAACTGGATTGAATGTGAAATAATGTCGGGAAGCACCGCCACCGCCACCATTGAAAGCCTGAGGGCCATGTTTGCCACCCACGGCCTGCCTGACATACTGGTCAGTGACAATGGGCCATCTTTCACCAGTGCCGAATATAAAGAATTCACGACCTGCAATGGGATCAAATATGTCACCTCGGCCCCGTTTAAACCAGCCTCCAATGGGCAGGCAGAGCGGGCAGTACAAACAATCAAACAGAGCCTTAAACGAGTCACAGAAGGCTCACTCCAAACTCGCCTGTCCCGAGTACTGCTCAGCTACCGCACGAGACCCCACTCGCTCACAGGGGTGCCCCCGACTGAGCTAATCATGAAAAGGATACTTAAAACCAGATTCTCACTAGTTCACCCCAACCTGCATGATCAGGTAGAGAGCAGGCGGCAGCAACAAAATGTAAACGATGGTCGCGCCACCGTGTCACGGGAAATTGATCTGAATGACCCTGTTTATGTGCTAAACTATGGACATGGTCCCAAGTGGATCGCGGGCACAGTGATAGCTAAAGAAGGGAATAGGGTGTTTGTATTCAAAATAGACAATGGACAAATTTGCAGAAAGCACCTGGACCAAACGAGGCTGTGGCTCACAGACTGCCCTGAATAACCCACAGCAGACACCACCTTTTTCGAGCCCACAACACACACCCAAAGGATCAATGTTACCACGCCGGACCAGGAAATCGAACCCATTACGCCCAACAGCCCAGCAAGGCCAGGCTCACCTAGCAGCCCTGCAAGGCCAACAACACGCCAGCCCAGCGAGGGCACAGCCAACACACCAGAACAGACATTTGTACTGAGGTGGTTCACCAGGGAAAGAAAGGCTCCCGACCGCCTCACCTTGTAATTAGTTTTCACTTTGACTTTGGGGGGGGGGGGGGTGCGGGGAGAAAGTGATGTTGTGTATCTGTAAAGCATGCACTCCCATGTTCCGCCACCAGGGAGCTCATCCCCTGAAGTCCCAAGGGATCCCAGCATCCCTTGGGAGCACTGTATATAAGTCAGCCCCTAAGGCCTGTTCCTCACTCTGGAGTGCCTTATTGAAGACTGAGGTTACTGTTACTTTAAGCTCCCCATGTGCAGCCTCATCTGTGTTAAGAACACAATAGGTTCATTCCCTGGTTGGCAACCAGTAACTAGTGGAGTGCCGCAGAGATCAGTGCTGGGACCCCAACTATTTACAATCTATATTTACGACTTGGAAGAAGGGACTGAATGTAACATAACCAAGTTTGCTGACAATGCAAAGTTGGGAGGAAAAGCAATATGTGAGGAGGACACAAAAAAAATCGGCAAAAGGACATAGACAGGCTAATTGAGTGGGCAAAAATTTGGCAGATGGAGTATAATGTTGGAAAGTGCAAGGTCATGCACTTTGGCAGAAAAAAAATCTAAGAGCAAGTTATTATTTAAATGGAGAAAGATTGCGAAGTGCTGCAGTACAGCGGGACCTGGGGGTACTTGTGCATGAAACACAAAAGGATAGTATGCAAGTACAGCAAGTGATCAGGAAGGCCAATGGAATCTTGGCCTTTATTACAAAAGGGATGGAGTATAAAAGCAGGGAAGTCTTGCTACAGCTATACAGGGTATTGGTGAGGCCACACCTGGAATACTGCATGGAGTTTTGGTTTCCATTTTTATGAAAGAATATACTTACTTTGGAGGCTGTTCAGAGAAGGTTCACTAAGGTTGATTCCGGAGATGAGGGGGTTGACTTGAAGAAAGATTGAGTAGGTTGGGCTTCTACTCATTGGAATTCAGAAGAATGAGAGGTGATCTTATCGAAATGTGTAAGATTATGAGGAGACTTGACAAGATGGATGCAGAGAGAGTCTTTCCACTGATAGGGGAAACTAGAACTAGAGGGCATGATCTTAGAATAAGGGGCCGCCTATTTAAAAACAGACAAATTTCTTCTCTCAGAGGGTTGTAAATCTGTGGAAGCTGGGACATTGAATAAATTTAAGACAGAAATAAAGAGTTTCTTAAACGATAAGGGGATGAGGGTTTATGGGGAGCAGATAGGAAGGTGGAGCTGAGTCCATGGTCAGATCAGCCATGATCTTATTGAATGGCGGAGCAGGCTCGAGGGGCCGTATGGCCTACTCCTGTTCCTATTTCTTATGACTGCACTTGGGGGAAGTGGAGCAACTTGAGCAGTAGGAGCAAGTCAAGGAACCTCAAGGAGCTGAAGTTGGTGCTCTCAGGAAATCACACATGAATAGGGCTGCTCGCAGGCATCCTTGCTCTGCCGATAGGATCTATTGGCCTCCAAGTTACCTCCAATTTTATGAGAAGTAGTGCAACAGGAGGTTAAGCTTCTTCAGAGGCCATCAAAACCTGCAATCAACTCTCCCAGCTGGCTGTGCATTTCCTGTAGCAAAATGACTGAGGCCCTTAATTATTTTTATTTTGTGCTCTTTTCTGGCTGCAGCAGAAGACATCAGTCACATTAATCAGTCTGTAGTCCATGCCTGCATCAAGATGCCCTCTTTTCCCAAGACCAGCAATGTTATTGCTTTCCCATAGACACCAGCAGTCAGCAGCTTCACACAAGTTCAGGCTGTGATTCACTGCGTCCATATAGCCATCAAGGTGCTCCCCAAGGAGTTAGCAGCCTTCTTGAACAGGCAATTCTACCACTCCATCAATCGCCACTCGTGAATCATGCAAGTCCATGTTCCTGAAAGCTATCATGATGCTTATGTACTGTTCCAGTCCACCATCCCCCCACTGTTTGACCCAGCTGGCTGCTTGAGGACAAGGGCTATTTCTCTGTACACATGGTTCATGACACCTCTACTTAAGCCATGCTCTCCCACTGAATGGCGATACAACCAGAGCCATGATAAAACAACACTTTTGCTGCCTGGGCATGTCTGGTGCTTTCTACAGTACATATCACAGACAGACGCAGTTTGTTGTCTGCTGCATTCTGCAAAACTTTGCTGTGCAATGGGGACAGTACATGGAGTCTGCAAATCAAGACGACCTGACCATGGCAAGGATGGAGCAGAAGTGGGGGGGGGGGGGGGGAAGACAGCAACAGCCTACAGCCAAAGCTATGATCCAGCTGCTGATTGCCTTACACTTCAGCTGATCCATTCCTCTCCCTAACCCTACCATCCACTGCCATATTAACACTCCTAAATGCCACCTCCAACAGTCCTTCCACTCTGCAATAAAGAACTTCTAACCTTTGATCAAATTTCATATACATAACCAGCATCATGTATTTCCAGCATATAAAGTTCATATACCTGACACCTGACCTTGTAGGCTCAGTGGCTACTATGGAACCACACTGCAGACAAAGTTGCAAAGTCAAAAGCTGTGATATTTTAAAGTCTGCCACAAGTGCCATCAACATGATATTTTTGCCCACGTATTAAACCTTAGTGCTTTTCTTAAGTGACCTCTTGCCTATTCTACCACTCCTATGAGGTGCTTCCCCAGTGGCTTCAGCTTGGGTGATGGAACACTGCTGATGCTCATTTGAGGTTCTTTGAGATGTTCATGGTTGTTGACCTCGAGGAGCTCAAGCCAGGGAAGGACCAGCTGCAGACTGCAGCATTTCAGCTGCTGCTGGGCTCTGTCTTTCTGAAATCATGCTGGGCATTGGTCAAGGGGGTGATGAGAGAGCAGATGCACTGTCATCTTGAGAGAGGGAAACATGTGCCACTCACATGCCGCTGCCACTCCTATGGGGCTGCGGCTCATCACTCCGACTGATCTATGGGAGTGTGGACTGCAGGAGATCAATGACATGATTGGATGCTGGGGGCACTGACATTATCAGCCACCTCATTCCAGGCCTACTGCAGTATCTCTTTGGGCACTTTCCGACCATTAGAGGAGAAAAGGACCGACTTGCATAACCTCGCCTACTCCAGAAGCACCTCCACTGCTGTATCAAAGAGACATGTTGCTCTCCAGAAACCTCCCAGTAGCATCACAGGTTTGCACTAAGTTGAATGACACCATGTGTTAAGAAGTGTATTTACTCTTTAAATGGACAGTGGGTTTGCCGGAAATCCCACCCCTAAATTGAGAGGGCTGCCTGTTACTACTAGAATGTAAATGAGGTTCAACCATCAAAATGATGCTAGCCTCAGACTTGTGTGGCATTCTGTCGCAAGGCCCGCCCAAAAAACAGGCACAGTATAAATTGGCCCGATAAAGTTCAATAGCTGAAACCCTTCCCCTATACAAGATGACATTAAATTATGCTTTTGTGACTCATTTACTGTGCCACTGTGGGCTGTGAGTTACCCACACTGCAATATTGCAGAATATAGTCACTAAATCACAACATGAAAGAATAAAATCTATTCACAAAAGATTGAAATATGCCACTGTGTATAACAATTAGGACGATACAATACAATTCAGACATACACATTTCCTCATTTAATGATCCATTTGATCAATTATTAACCAATGAATCTATGCAATAAAGAAACAATTACCTTAGATATTTGAAAAGATGGAGGAAATTTCGGTTCTACTTGAAAACCATGTAATAAAACTGAGTACCGATTCCAGTGAAGAAAACTATACTCAGCAACATTAAAATTGTCCATGTGTACAAGTTTAATTGTGCATATAAAGTTCAGTGGAGCTGCACAATACTATTCTAGTAAAGGTTTTAAATTATTTAATAATTTTGAAATTATACCTGTTCCAGATAATAACTTTCTGCTAATTTGTAGTTTTTTTCCAACATAGCCAATCGTGCACGAACAAGGTAATAGTCTGTGCCATCACCTCCCTAGAAAAAAAGATAAAATGAAAATCTGCTGTTTCATTATTTTATTAAGAGAACAATTCAATGGTATGCTGATATCTGAACAAAGGTGTACAATTAAACACTGACAAAAGAACACATGTAAATTATCAAAATCATTGTTCGAGTGGTGCAATAGCCAGTTTACAAAAAATAACTGCATTTGTATCTGAACTATTTCCTCGATAGTTCATTTGCATAAATGTGTGCTGGGACTAATCTTCATCTCCCAGTGTACAATTGTGGGTGTAGCACACGAGTTGCATTTTGAGACAGCATGCCATTTCCTATTGAGCGCTATGATCATGGACTTCGGGTGTTGGTCGTGGCCCTTATTTAGGTACAGTAGTGGAACTGAGAGAAATTCCCAGCACTATATGGGCTTTAATGGCTGCAGCAAAGTTAAATGGGCAGGTGAAATGAAATAATCTGGATAAATCACAGCCCCATTGGAAGGAGGAAAGGGAGAATAATTATTTACTAAAACAATTAGAAGAAGCACACAGCTCTGCCAATGCAACTCCCTTTCCAAGTAACACACAAGAGGCCGTAAATCTGGGTTAAAACATCAATGTTCTCACTCTGGGAACATCCTGCTGTGTAAGGAGGGAAAAGGAAAGAACAAATCAAACAATTCATGACAAATAAAGTCTGCCATCTGGTGGTGTAAATATGAAATTCATTCAATTTTGCATTTTATTGTGTGCAATAATTTCCATTTAATATGATAAATAGGAACAGGAGTAGGCCATTCAGCCTCTCAAGTGTGTTCCGCTTTTCAATTAGATCATGGCTGTTTTGAATCTCAACTCTATTTACTCGTCTTAGCTCCATATCCCTTGATACCCTTACCTAACAAAAATCTATTGATCTCAGTCTTGAAAGCTCCATTGTCCGAGTATCCACAGCCTTTTGGGGGAGAGAATTTCAGATTTCTACTACCCTTTGTGTGAAAAAGTGCTTCCTAATTGGTCTCGATATAATTTTAAGATTATATTCCCTCGTTCTTGATTCCCCCATCAGAGGAAATAGATTCTCTGTATCTACCCTATTCAATCCTTTTAACATTTTAGTTCATCCCTCAATCTTATATACTCAAGGGAATACAAGCCAAGCTTGTGCAAAATGTCCTCATAATTTAACCCTCTCATGCCCAGTGTCAACCTGGTGAATCTGCACTGCACCACCTCCAAGCCAATATCCTTCCTGAGGTACAAAGCTGAACACAGTACTCCAGATGGGATCTGGCCAAGGCTCTATATAACTGTCTACAAACTGAAATTGCATATTTTTATTCATACTTCACTTTTTTCCCTCCCCAGATATGTGGTGTGCCTGTGGAGTATGATCCATCATTCTGCCCAGTGGCCATTAATTGTATGAAAATATTTTATCTGTGAGGTGGAAAGTGTTTCTCTGGATAACTGTAGCTACATGGCTATTGAAATTCATCATGTGACCACTGCACTGAATCTGAATCATCTTGAATTTGTTATGAGGTATATTGATCAGTGCTTCTTAATGGACATGTACAATCACTCTATAACACATTGTTTTTACTTATATAAAAAAACAAATTGATGAAACATTTTAGAATTTTTCAAACCTAGAAAACAAATGCATTGAGATAAAGATTTACATCGATTGATTGGCAGTGTATTTGTTTGTGTCTGTTGCTAGTAGTTGCACTAACTACTTACATATTCTTTTGCTGCTTGGTCTGCAATCCGGTTAGTCTCACAAAGAAATTGAGCTTTAGCCACATCCCCAAGAGCAGCAAAACACCTAAAAATAGGAATACATGAGTTAAAACTGTCAGATTAAGAACTTAATTCTCTAATTTTTGTTTCCTTTTATTTGTTTGAGTCATTTCTAACACTTCAGATTATTTTGGCTCTTGTATCTTAGATCGCTCATTGTGACATTAAGCACACTGGACACAGTAAAGACTATGGGCACTGACAACATGCTGAGTATAGTGCTGAAGATCTGCATAGCAGAACTAACTACACGGAACAGGCTCAACGGGCCGAATGGCCTACCCCTGCTCCTATTACTTATTTCTTATGTTCACCCCTCGTCAAGCTGTTCCAGTAAAGCTACAACATTGGCATCTACCTGACAAGGTGGAAAATTGCCCAGGTGTGTCCTATCCACTAAAAGCAATGTAATCCACCCAATTACTGCCCTATCACAACCTCCTTGAAATCTTCAGCAAAGTGATTGAAAGAATCTTCAATAGGACCATTAAACCACATTTATTCACCTGTAACCTGCTCACTGACATTCAGTTTGGGTTCAGCCAAAACTACTTGGGACTAAAGTTTGTCAGAGCCTTGATTCAGATTGACACAAAAGCTAACAGCTAATGCAGAGAGGTAACAGCAATTGCCCTCGACATTAAAGCAGCTTTTGGGGGATTGGGTGAAAATCATCCATTGGCTGGAATCATAACTGGTGCAAAGGACGAATATGGTTATGGTTGCTGAAACCTAATCATCACGGCCCCATGACATCATTGGAAGAGTTCCTTAGGGCCGCTTTGCCTGACTAACTTCAGCTGCTTCATCAACGACCTTTCCTATGTCAAAGTCAGGAGTGCGATTGTTTGTTGATGATTCCACAGCATTCGAACTCCGTTCACAAATCCTCCAATAATGAGGCAGCCAAATTTAGCCAATAGCAGGACCTGGACAACATTTGGCTTGGACTGACAAGTAGCAGATAACATTTATGCTACACAAGTGCCCGGTAATCATAATGCCCCACAAGAAAAGGTCTCCCCTTCACTTTCAACCGCACCACCATCACAGAGTCTCCCCATCATCAAAATCCTGTGGATCATAATTGACCAGAAGCTTAACTGGACCAGCCATATCAAAACTCTGACTACAAGAGCAGAGCAGAGACTGGGTACTTTGTGACAAGTGGCTCATCTCCTGACCCCTTAATGCCTACCCACCAACTACAAGGCTCATGTCAGGAGTCTGATGGAATATCCATCACTCACCTGGATGAGTGCACCTGCAACTCTTAAGGAGCTCACCATGATTCAGACAAAGCAGGCCACTTGATTGTCACTCCTCCACTAAATTCCCTCCACCTCTAGCATACTGTGTCTGCCGTATGTATTTACAAGATAGACTGTAGTAACTTACTAAACTTGTTGCGACAGCATCTCCTAACCACATGACCTTTGCTATCAAGAAGGACAAGAGCAGCAACGTCATCAGACTACCATCACTTCCAAGACATACACCATCCTGACTTGGACATATATTGCTGTACCTTCATTGTGGGGTCAAAATCCTATAATTCCCTAGCTTATTATTATTGTGGGAACACCATCACCACAAGGACTGCAGCAGTTCAAAGAGGAGGCCCATCACCGCCACCTCTGAGCAACAAGGATTGGGCAATAAACATGGCCTTACCAATACCGCCCTCATCCAGAGAAAAAATGTAAAATAATAGCCTGCACTTTGCAGTCAGCAGCGAAGGAACAGCGCTCACTGTTCACCTCACTGACAGCTACCCACAAAGTTTTCGTGGGCTTCCCAACGTAGATTTCCTCTAATCCAGCATATTTTCCAGCGCGACGCCCTCTACAGAGGATCTGTGGCATCTGTGAGCAGGAAAAGAAACAGCGTGGCTCTTCAACCAATCAGATTTAAGAATCTTCACTTAGCCACGCAGAGTCCAACCAGGAAGTATAAAACAGGAAATACAAATTAGATTCAAATGATGTACACAATGCAAAATGAAAATTGGGAAATACAAATGGGATTAAGGGAGAGAGTTAAGAGACATATAGAAAAAGTAAAAAAATATGTATTTTTACAACAATAATTTGTATTTATATAGTGCCTTTAACACAGTGAAACATCCCAAGGCGCTTCACAGGAGTATTGTGCAATAAAAATGTGACACTGAGCCGCATAAATAGAAATTACATAGAAACATAGAAAATAGGTACAGGAATAGGTCATTCGACCCTTCGAGCCTATACCACCATTCAATATGATCATGGCTGATCATGCAACTTTAGTATCCCATTCCTGCTTTCTTTCCATACCCCTTGATCCCTTTAGCCGTATGGGTCACATCTAACTCACTTTTGAATATATCAACAACTTTCTGTGGTAGAGAATTCCACAGGTTCACAATTCTCGGAGTGAAGAAGTTTCTCCTCATTTCGGTCCTAAATGGCTTACCCCTTATCCTAAGACTGTGACCCCCTGGTTCTGGACTTCCCCAACATCGAGAATATTCTTCCTGCATCTAACCTGTCCAATCCCGTCAGAATTTTATATGTTTCTATGAGATCCCCTCTCATTCTTCTAAATTCCAGCGAATATAAGCCAAGTCGATCCAGTCTTTCTTCATATGTCAGTCCTGCCATCCCTGGAATCAGCCTGGTGAACCTTCGCTGCACTCCCTTAATAGCAAGAATGTCCTTTCTCAGATTAAGAGACCAAAACTGTACACAATATTCAAGGTGTGGCCTCACCAAGGCCCTGTACAACTGCAGTAAGACCTCCCTGCTCCTATACTCAAATCCTCTCGCTATGAAGGCCAACATGCCATTTGCTTTCTTCACGCCTGTTGTACCTCCATGCCAACTTTCAATGACTGATGTACCATGACACCCAGGTCTCGTTGCACCTCCCCTTTTCCTAATCTGCCACCATTCAGATAATATTCTGCCTTCCTGTTTTTGCCACCAAAGTGGATAACCTCACATTTATCTACATTATACAGTATCTGCCATGCATTTGGCCACTCACCTAACCTGTCCAAGTCACCCTGCAGCCTCTTAGCATCCTCCTCACAGCTCACACTGCCACCTAGCTTCGTGTCATCTGCAAACTTGGAGATATTACATTCAATTCCTTCGTCTAAATTATTAATGTATATTGTAAATAGTTGGGGTCCCAGCACTGAACCTTGCGGTACACCACTAGTCACTGCCTGCCATTCTGAAAAGGACCCGTTTATTCCTACTCTTTGCTTCCTGTCTGCCAATGTGTTCTCTATCCACGTCAATACATTACCCCCAATATCATGTGCTTTAATTTTGCACACTAATCTCTTGTGTGGGACCTTGTCAAAAGCCTTTTGAAAGTCCAAATACACCACATCCACTGGTTCTCCTTTATCCACTCTACTAGTTACATCCTCAAAAAACTCTAGATTTGTCAAGCATGATTTCCCTTTCATAAGTCCATGCTGTCTTGGACCGATCCTGCCACTGCTTTCCAAATGCGCTGCTATTACATCTTTAATAATTGATTCCAACATTTTCCCCACTGCCGATGTCAGGCTAACCGGTCTATAATTCTCTGTTTTCTCTCTTCCTCCTTTTTTAAAAAGTGGGGTTACATTAGCTACCCTCCAGTCCATAGGAACTGATCCAGAGTCTATAGAATGTTGGAAAATGACCACCATTGCATCCACTATTTCTAGGGCCACTTCCTTAAGTACTCTGGGATGCAGACGATCAGGCTCTGGGGATTTATCGGCCTTCAATCCCATCAATTTCCCTAACACCATTTCCTGACTGATAAGGATTTCCTTCAGTTCCTCCTTCTCGCTAGACCCTCGGTCCCCTATTATTTTCGGGAGGTTATTTGTGTTTTTCTTAGTGAAGACAGAACCAAAGTATCTGTTCAATTGGTCTGCCATTTCTTTGTTCCCCATTATGAATTCACCTGATTCTGACTGCAAGGGACTGACATTAGTCTTCACTAATCTTTTTCTCTTCACATATCTATAGAAGCTTTTACAGTTAGTTTTTATGTTCCCTGCAAGCTTACTCTTGTACTCTATTTTCCCCCTCCTAGTTAAACCCTTAGTCTTCCTCTGCTGGATTCTAATTTCTCTCAGTCCTCAGGTTTGCTGCTTTTTCTAGCCAATTTATATGCGTCTTCCTTGGATTTAACACTATCCTTAATTTCCCTCGTTAGCCCTGGTTGAGCTGCCTTCCCCTTTTTATTTTTACGCCAGACAGGGATGTACAATTATTGTAGTTCATCCATGTGATCTTTAAATGTCTGCCATTGCCTATCCACCGTCAACCCTTTAAGTATCAGTCGCCAGGCCTTTCCTAGCCAATTCACGTCTCATACCATCGAAGTTACCTTTCTTTAAGTTCAGGACCCTAGTCTCTGAATTAATTGTGTCATTCTCCATCTTAATGAAGAATTCTACCATATTATGATCACTCTTCCCCAAGGGGCCTCGCACAACCAGATTGCTAATTAATCCTCACTCATTACACAAGACCCAGTCTAGGATGGCCTGCTCTCTAGTTGTTTCCTTGACATATTGGTCTAGAAAACCATCCATTATAAACTCCAGCAAATCATCCTTCACAGTATTGCTACCAGTTTGGTTAGCCCAATCTTTCTGTAGATTAAAGTCACCTATGATAAATGCTGTACCCTTATTGCACGCGTCCCTAATTTCATGTTTGATGCCATCCCCAACCTTCCTACTACTGTTTGGTGGTCTGTACACAACTCCCACTAACGTTTTCTGCCCTTTGGTGTTTCGCAGCCTGACCCACATAGATTCCACATCATCCAAGCTAATCTCCTCTTTAACCAGTAACGCTTCCCCATCTCCTTTTCCTTCCCGTCTATCCTTCCTGAATATTGAATACCTTTGAATGTTGAGTTCCCAGCCTTGGTTACCCTGGAGCCATGTCTCCGTAATCCCAATTACATCATATCCGTTAACAGCTATCTGTGCAGTTAATTCATCCACCTTATTACGAATTCTCCTCGCATTGAGACTCAGAGCCTTCAAGTTTGGTGAGCATAGGTGACCAAAAGCTTGGTCAAAGAGGTATGTTTTAAGGAACGTCTTGAAGGAGGAAAGAGAGGTAAAGAGGTTTCGACAGGGAGTTCCACTGATTGGGGCCCAGGCAACAGAAAGCATGCCCACCAAATGTTGAGTGATTACAATCAGGTATGCTCAGGTGGGCAGAATTAGAGGATCGCAGACATCTCGAGGGGGGCAGGGGGGGTTGTGGGGCTGGAGGAGATTACAGAGGTAGGGAGGGGCGAGGCCATGGAGAGATTTGGAAATAAGGACGAGAACCTTGAAATCGAAGTGTTGCTTAACCGGAAGCCAATGTAGTTCAGTGAGCGCAGGGGTGATGGGTGAGCAGGACTTGGTGCGAGTTCGAACACGGGAAGCAGAGTTTTGGATCACCTCTAGTTTACGTAGGGTCGAATGTGGGAGGCCAGCCAGGAGTGCATTGGAATATGTCTGTAATGTATATACATAAGGTCTGCCCACCACCAGGGGGCACTACCATCAGAGGTCTTAGGATCAAAGGTACACTCAAGCTGGGCCCAGTATATAACCTGAACTTCACCTTTGTATCTTCACTTCTGGAAGCCATTAAAGACGGACCAGGTTACACCTAATCACTGGCTCACAGTACAGAGTTCATTGTATCATTTCATACACTACAATGTCAAGTAGTAACAAAGGCAAGGATGAGGGCTTCAGCAGCAGATGAGCTGAGGCAAGGAAATCAGCAGTCTGGTAATTGCTGTTAGCTACTGGACTTTTCCTATTCCAGCCACAACTGAGTAAAGCGAACAGAAGTCTTACTTTACAACATGGATTGAGTTGAATTTTCAAATGTTTTCATTTTCAATGACATGAGTTTTCCCAATAAATTATAGGAATACTATATAGTTTGATTATTTTGACGTGAGATACAGTAATTCCTACTGTGCCTTGTATATTGTATTGAGGACATTTTATGCATTTCAATTTGTTATTTAGATATGGAGTTCAGAACACATTTGAATGCAGATAATTTGTATCTATTTAATAGATAAATTGCATTATGAGCTGATTGCAAACAGTCCACGTACATCATTCACTTGGATTTTATACTCAATTTATTCACATTACGGTAGTGAAGGAGCAGCAGTGTAACACAGGCTAGAGAATATTAAGCTTCCCACATAGCTCAATTGAGGAGCTGAGCTATATAGACCAAATAAACTCAAATCTGCTCTCATCATCTAATCCCAGCAGGGAAAGCACCATAATTCAACTTAGCACCAGTTTGGGGCAGGAGGAAATCGGCAGGGTTTTGCATTTTTGATCGCTATCAAGTGGTCCCTGATTGAAATGCACATGTGTGCAAGTTTGAAGACAGGATTGGATTCTCCCCTACCAAGGTCAAACAGCCTGCAAATACTCAGCATCTCGGCTCACAAGTAAAGAATGGCTGCTTAGGCAAGGTACCCGAGGGACTGGGGCATCATTCTCATTCACTCTTATTGTATATACTAGTTAGCCACATTATAGTTTTCTTTTATTCATTCACGGGATGTGGGCATCGAAGGAAAGGCCAGCATTTATTATGAATAATGTATTCTAGTAAAGGAGCAGCAGTATCACATAGTCATGAGAATGTAATTCTTAATGGGCCCAAGTTTCGGCCTCAGTTGCTCCAGTTCTAGTCAGTTAGAACAGTTTCACTTTGGAACAGAATTTTTTTTTCAAAAGGCGGCGTGACCGGCCACTTACGCCTGTTTTCAAAGTTTCGGCAGTGAAAACTTACTCCAAACTAACTTAGAATGGAGTAAGTGAAGATTTTTGTACCCTCGAAAAAACCTTGTCTACACTTTAGAAAATCTGGCGTAGGTTACAAATCAGGCGTAGGGAATGGGGGGAGGGGGGTTTAAAGGGAAGTTTACAAACATTAAACACCAGTTTTACAAATAAAGAGCCATCATCAATAATAAATGATAAAAACATCAATAAATCAACCAATAAACCAATCCAAAAAATTAATAAGAAATAATTATTTTTTTTTTAAATCAATAAATAAAACATTTTCTACTTACCGACTGCAGCACCGGGAGCCCTCCAACAGCGTGCTGGGATCCCCCCCCCCCCCCCCCCCCCCCCCCCCACCCCGCCGCCCAGTGTGTCTCTGTCAGTGTCTCTATCTCTCTGTCTGTCTGTGTGTCTCACTCTGTCTGTCACTGTCTGTGTTTCTGACAGTGAGGGGTGGAGGGGAGGGGGAGGATGGGTGGAGGGGAGGAGGGGTGGTGACAAGTGAGGGAGGGGAGGGGAGGGGGGGTGAGGGGAGGGGGTTGAGAAGGGAGGGAGGGGAGGGGGGGTGAGAGAGAAGGGGGGGTAAGAAGGCAGGGAGGGGGGGGTGAGAAAGGAGGGAGGAGAGGTGGGGGGGGAAGAGAAGGGAGGGAGGGAGGAGGGGGGTGAGAGAAGGGAGGGAGGGAGGGGAAGGGGGGAGAGAAGGGAGGGGAAGGGGGGAGAGAAGGGAGGGAGGGGAAGGGGGGAGAGAAGGGAGGGAGGGGAAGGGGGGAGAGAAGGGAGGGAGGAGAAGGGAGGGAGGGGAAGGGGGGAGAGAAGGGGGGAAGAGAGAGAGGGAGAGAGAAGGGAGAGAAAGAAAGGAGAGGGAGGCTGAACGGGCCGGGTTCGGCCAGGCCCAAGACTTTGAGCTTAGACTTACCGGATTGACAGGTAGCTGGCGTCGGGGCCGGGGTCCGGGGGGAGCGCGGGTCGGGGCGGAGGGGAGTCGGTCGGGGGGTGGGGGGTAGATTGGTCGGGAGCGGGGGAAGCGGAGGTCGGGTCGGGGGGAGGGGGGGTGCGGTCTGGTGGGGAGGGTGGGAGCGGGAGTCAAGTCGGGTCCGGTCCGGAGGAAGCAGGAGCTGAGCGTGGGAGGAGCCTTATGCACGCAGCCCCAGTGAGGCCATTCGGCCAGGGCTAGGAGCTGCGTGCTTCGGGCCCCTCTCACAGTTTTGGGCGTCTGGAGCTACTGCACTTTCGCGCCCACTGTAACGCGCATGTGCAGAGATCCCGGCACTGTTTTCAGCGCAGGGACCTAGCTCCGCCCCCTGCAGCTCGTGCTGCGCTGCGCCGAGGGCCAGTGGACCAGCAGGGAGCCGGAGAATCTGGAATTTTTTTTCAGGCGCACTTTGTGGCGCGAAAAATGAGTGTCCAGGTCGGGGCTGCGCCGTTCTCGGCGCGGCCCGAAACTTGGGCCCAATGAGTGTCGTGGATTAGACCAGCCCATCTATTTCATTGTACTATATGTTAAAAAAACTGTTCCTCTTTGCTTCTCCCAATAGTACAACAAACTATTATTACCTCTCTGCAATATGTAACTGCTGGGCTTCCAATGAAAGTTTGCTTAATGTTTTCCACATGGCTTCGGTCTCTGATGACATCTCCAATGTTTCCAGGAAAGCAGTAGCCCTGGAAAACATATCAATACTTAGACTCATTATGTTGAAAGAAAAGTAGTGAAATATTTCCCAAACCATTGGCTTTTTATCTCCAATTTGAACCCATGGAGCTGATCAGTAAGATACACACTAGGCGTTCAGTGGTTCTTTCATTTCTTAGCCAGCTGCTGAAAGGGACATTCTTAAATATCAGAAATCTGACAGGTGTTTATCTCACCCCCTCTACTCCCTACCTGGGTTCTGGAGTACAATTGATGTCAAAAACATTAATTTTTTTGGAGAGAACAATTCAAGTTTGGCATATGGGAGGGGGAGGGGGGCTTGCATTTCTGTGTTTGGGGTGGTTGCTATCGTCTTCTATATATTAGAATACTGAAGAGTACATTACAGGACTAGTATTCTTTTTCTTTCTTTCAACTAGTTATATCAATTTGTTCAGCAGAGATGTCCAATTTCTTGGAGCAGGAGACCGCTCCAAATGCCACATTCCATCCATATGCCACAACCAACGAGTTGGCTGCATACGATTACAACAAAAGTAGGGGCAGCATAAACTAAAATGCAAGCACCTTCCCCATTCACCAAAAAATCAGAAGCACCTCATACACAAAAATGCGAGACCGCTCGTGTGCAAAAATGTTAAGCCTTCCCCAAACACATTATCCAAGCCTCCCTGCATTAAGAATCTCTACCTTACTTAGCCTTTTGCTATTCACTTAACAGTCTGGTTCACCACTGCCCATGATGCTTCCTACTGCTCACTCTGCTGCTTTTTTCGTTCATGTCTACTACCACCACTATTGTTGCAACCACCATTGCCTGTGTCTTCTGTCAAGGTCTCCAACACTATCCAGAAGACAGTTGCATGGTAGAAGCGTCAACCTCAGCTCTCGAAACTTCCTGGCCCAAAAACACTTGATTCCTGATTCATGTTAAAAGGTTGCTCCTTCATTGGTCTAAATCCACAAATCAGGGAGCAGCCTTTTCTCATCCTCCAAGCTTGGGAATTTTAAAAAGCTCAGGCTTAAAATCTGTGTTGTGCACAAGTGTGCAAAGAAGAAAGGAACCACAGACTAAGTGAAAGGAGCTTGCGTCTTGATCTCCACTGCTCAAGAGGAAAGCTGCTTCTGGACCAGAGGAGTAGACTCAGCCAATGTGCATCATAGAATCAGTACTTCACATAATGTAAGCAGCACAGATCTGGCATTTATACTAGTTCTTCACAAATTACAAACCATACTTAATGTAGAAAATTTAAGCCAAAGGAACAATACAATTGAGCAACCAATGGGAAGATGAGCTAAATTTTTGGTTATGCTTACAATTATGCCCTTTGATTTTCTTTCTTTGAGGGCCTTTCTTAGAAAAGGAACCCCAGACCAAAGTTTTTTTAATGCAATGTTTTAATAATTTCCCGTACCTTCAAAAGAATTTCTATTATACAAGGTATTGTGTGCATAAACAAATTGCGCATTTTGTCTACATAATATAAATTCTTGTGCGCTGCACCTGAAAATATTAAAATAGCTTGGTGCAAAAGACGCGATTCAAAGCAGAATTTTGTTGCTGCAGAAAGCTGTGCAAACTCAAATACCATATGGAATATCAATTCATTTCGATCTGAATATAATCCGAGGGAGTTGAGGTTACACCTTTAAAAAAAAAAAAAAATTCAGAAAGCCTACTTCCAATATCAAAGAACTGAAATGTTAATGCTCAGTACCAACCTGTTGTAATCTCCATCATCGATTGCTGTGCCAAATTCAATCAGTCCTTCATCCAAAGTGTAAGAAATAGTATTCACTCCCTCAGTGACTACAACTTCTGTTTTACCATTATTCCGCTCCAGATCTACAATATCACCCTGTAGAGAAAAGAAAAATAAAATAAAGCAGTCAATCAGCCACGCATTTTAAAATCTAGTAAGGTAATATATCAAACAAAGCATTTATGGTTAATTTATTTGATCTCTCCCCAACCCCATCCCAATTCATGTTTTTTTTTTAAACTGTAGCTCAATTTATTTGAGTTCAAAACAAACTATCTGAAATGTCAACTCCTTCAAGAATAAATGCAACCTCCAGAGGTTGCCACAATATATTGCTCAAGAACAATGATGATAAATACATTATACTATGTTTCTGATATGCCAAAGATTTTGGCAATTCAAAAAGAAGTTCGTCAATAAATTGCACCAGTCTAGTTATGCACATTAAGATCTTTGTATGTTAGGTGACATAATATTATGAGCCAGAAATGTAACGAGGACAATGAAGACAAACAATTGGAATAGGGTATCAACAGGCAGATCAAATATTTCTCATCCATATTTCCTCAGCAAAAAGTACCCTTTGTCATCAATCATTCCTCATCATATACAACATGGACTGAATATAGAGTATTCTATTGTAAGCCAGCATTGTGCTTGTCAGGGGGTAAAAGGTATACTTAAAACCGAAATAAGGTATGGCATGAAATCAGGTTGAAGGCTCGTGCTTTAAAAACTGCCGATCAAACTGGAAAAGCCAGAGCAAGGTTAAAACTGCAGAACACCACATTCCAATGGACTAAGGTCAGCTCCTCATGCGATGGGGAGATGGAGATGCTGTGAAACCACTCAGCAGCCAGTCTGATAGGGTTAACGAATCAATGTAGCTCCGCTGATATGCTGTAGGCCAACCGGTGGTTGTAGATGATTGTGCATGAGGACCTCACGCCTCGGAAACTGTCTAACTGTGTGTGAAACCATCACTTGGTGAAGGTCTTTTCTTAGCTGCCTAAGACTGTGATGCTTCCCCTGCATATGCTTGAATAAAGATCGTAAAGTGAATCCAAGGTTTCGTCTGATTGATTCCATAGTGGTTATAAGGGCTGGTGTCGATTCCTTATTTCAGAGAATCTACCCTGAAGAAGAGAAGCCTTCTTTTTACCCCAACATGCTAAACCCCAAACAAACAAAATGCAGCACAATTCTATTTACCACAGAATTAATTCTTTCACTTTGCAACTAGCCATCCTTGTGGTTTCTCTGAACAAGACTGCCAATTTAGTGATCCAATCATTGTCAAATTAGGAGCAGTTTTTGTCACGGACACATGCTCACTTGAAGGTAGGTTGGCATTGCCTAAACATATTCCCCTTACAGGTCGAAGAATGCTAGAGCAAACAGAAAAGTGGTATTTTCATCCAATCAATTAGTCTTGGCTGGATTGAATTTCAAGTCACACAAGTATTACATATATATGATGCATATCTGATACCTAACTTGCCAAACAATACTGTACAAGATACTGGATCGAACAATGGGTTAATACATTTCCTTTCCATCTTTGAGACCTGGAGCATAATTTTCACTTTCGGCAGTGCTGGAAAACTAGCAGTAATTGGAAAAGAAAATTGGGCAGTGTGTGTAATGGCTGGCCAATCTGCTACCGCCAATGGTCTGCCACCAGTGAAAGTGAAAGTTACCCCTCTGGTTTTCAAGCCTGCTCAAAATGATGGAATTTAGCCTCTCTTTCTGCAAGCGTTGTTTGTGAAATGAGCATAACCCAATTCCTTGTGGATATGGGGTCACCACACAAAAATAGCCAAAACATAGAAAAATTGTAGTCTCACTTATAGATGCCAAAGGAATGGTTAAAGTAGAAAAGTATGTTTAAAAAATAATTTTGGGATGTGTTTTTCTGAAGTTTGATATTAAAGGAGCAAGAATGCTGGAGTACTTATAGTGCAAAGCCATCCACCATTTATCCAATTGAAAAAAAAATTGAAATATTTCTAGTTTCCACTCATACCATGTAATTATGTAAGCTATGGGGGTGGTCCACATGTTTATTGGAGAAGATGTATTAATTTCTACTGCATTCAGTGCTAGGCTGGGGATTCATCCAGAGGTGACCAAGCCAAATGATCTTAATGCACAACAGTAATCAGCCAGTGCAAAACTGTCCTTGTTGGATGAGGTTCAAGGTGCAATTACAGACCTGAAATAGCAGAATTCTATGGGCCCAGGTTTCGGGCCGCACCTAAAACGGCGCAGCCCGGACCTGGACGCCTATTTTTCGCGCTACAAAGTGCGCCTAAAAAAAACTCACCTGTTCTCCGGCTCCCTGTATGTCCTCTAGAGCTGGGCGCGGCGCAGCACAAGCTGTGGGGGACGGAGCCAGGTCCCTGCGCTGAAAACAGTGCCGGGACCTCTGCGCATGTGCAGTAGCAACAGGCGGCCAAAACTGTGGGAGGGGCCCGAAGCACGCAGCCCCTAGCCCTGGCCGAACTCCGCCACCCCCCCCCCGCGACCTCCGCGACTCCCCCCCTCCCCCGACCTCCGCGACTCCTCCCCCCCGACCTCCGCGGCTCCTCCCCCGACCTCCGCGGCTCCTCCCCCCCCCCCCGACCTCCGCGGCTCCTCCCCCCGACCTCCGCAGCTCCTCTCCCCCCCCCCCGACCTCCGCGGCTCCTCCCCCCCCGACCTCCGCGACTCCTCACCCCCCGACCTCCGCGACTCCTCCCACCCCCGACCTCCGCGACTCCTCCCACCCCCGACCTCCGCGACTCCTCCCACCCCCGACCTCCGTGACTCCTCCCACCCCCGACCCCTCCCACCCCCGACCTCCGCGACTCCTCCCACCCCCGACCTCCGCGACTCCTCCCACCCCCCCCCCCCGACTCCTCCCACCCCGCCCGATCTCTGCGACTCCCCCACCAATCTCCGCTACTCTCCCCCACCGGACCCAAGACCCAACGCCACCTACCTGTAAATCCAGCCCGAAATCTTGGGCACGGCCGTTCAGCCTCCTTCTCTTCTTCTCCTCCTCCCCCCCTCGCCTCCCCTCCCTCCCCTCCCCTCCTCTCCTCTCCCCTCTTCTCCTCCTCCCCCCTCCACCCTTCGCTGTCAGAAACACAGACACTGACAGACAGAGTGAGGGACACACACACAGACAGACAGAGAGAGAGATAGAGACACTGACAGAGACACCGTCCCAGCACACTGTTGGAAGACTCCCGGTGCTGCAGTCAGTAAGTAGAAAATGTTTTATTTATTGATTTTTTAAATTTTTTATTAATTTTTTTTGATTTATTGGTTGATTTATTGATGTATTTTATCATTTATTATTGATGATGGCTCTTTATTTGTAAAACTGAAGTGTTTAATGTTTGTAAACTTCCCTTTAAACCCCCCCATTCCCTACACCTGATTTGTAACCTACGCCTGATTTTCTAAGTGTAGACAAGGTTTTTCTGAGCGTACAAAAATCTACATTTACTCCATTCTAAGTTAGTTTGGAGTATGTTTTCACTGCCTAAACTTTCAAAACGGGCGTAAGTGGCCGGACATGCCCCCTTTTGAAAAAAAAAAATCTGTTCCAAAGTGAAACTGTTCTAACTGACCAGAACTGGAGCAAACTAAATGCCGAGAATTGCAATTTCTAAGATACTCCATTCTCAACCAGTTGCTCCAAAAAAACAGGAGCAACTCAGGCCGAAACTTGGCCCCTATGAGAGGGAAATATCTAATTGAAATGGTGATATTGCCCAACAGGTATGAGACATGGGTAGAAACTCGGCTGAGCCCTTTTTCAGGCCCAGAGTCGGTGCAGTGAGTGCCAAAATATGTGGGGGCAACTAAGAAGTGAAATTGTTCAAGGGCCCTCACCAATGTTCCGTCCAATCTTTTTGGAGGGTGCGTGCTCCTTTTTTGGACTGCACAGCCCATTCAAATTTCCACGCATTTAAAATTTCCATTTAAAAGCCAGTGAGTCGGCTGCATGGGACCTCCAGACCGCTGCGCAGCTGAACGGGAACATTGGCCCTCACTATCATTAAATAGGCGGGCTCTAGCACTATTGATTGTCAGCTTGTCTAATGGGAGGGAACCGTGAATATCGGGCATCGCTGATGCTATTTAAGGCAGCATGCACCTCAAAGTGGAAGTGCACTTTGACTGCAGGCAACTGTTACTGAAGGTTTCTAACAATGGCAGGTGAAAGAGAAGCTGTAAGGCCCCGCTACCCAACAACTGCACACCTCCACCCCCAATTCTCAGTCGCTGCATTAGAGGTATTGGTGGAGCAGGTCAGCAGGCAGAGGGAAGTCCTCCTCCCACCAGGTACCAGGAGGGTTGCCAGACAAAGTGCTCAGCAGTAATGGGTAGAGGTGGCAAAGTGAGTCTGTGCAAGGAGCATTTTGCCAGTCCTTGACCTCAATGTTCAGAGCTGTTTGAATTTGCCAACCGTGGTCATCTCAAGTGCCTTCAGTGGATGATCAGTAATCTCAAAATTTTAAACTAATCATTACATATATCATAATACAAGATGCAACACAAAATTAAACAGGGGGTTTACAGGACTTTTAATATAATGCAGTTTTGTTCCAACTTTCTCCCAGTTCAATTCTGCAAAATGTACAAATCTATAAATTTTATTTACCATTAAAATATATAAGAAAGACTTGGACATCTCAAAGCACTTTACAGGCAATGAAGCACTTTTGGAGTGTAGTCACTGTTGTAATGTGGGAAACGTGGCAGCCAATTTGCACACAGTAAGCTCCCACAAACAGCAATGTGATAATGACCAGATAATCTGCTTTTGTTATGTTGATTGAGGGATAAGTATTAGCCCTCAAAATAGTGCCAGGGGATCTTTTATGTCCACCTGAGAGAGCAGACAGGGGCTCGATTTAACGTCTCATCCGAAAGATGGCACCTCCAACAGTGCAGCACTCCTTCAGCACTGCACTGGAGTGTGTCAGCCTAGATTTATGTGCTCAAGTCCCTGGAGTGGGACTTGAACCCACAACCTTCTGACTCAGAGTCGAGTGTGCTACCCACTGAGCCACAGCTGATACTGATATCCAGATTAAAACTAACATAATTTTTCATGGTGACAGCATGAATACAAAAAAACATAGTTGGATTTACTTCACTTCAAGTTTTGAGGGATTGGTAGATTTTTTCAAAAATGGAACAAGGCCAACTTTAAAATGGGATGTTGCAGCCAAGATTATAAATTTGGTATTTTTGTAAAGTCTACGGAGCAACCGACTACTGAATTTGTGCCATGAGCTTTATAGGTATTGTTTAGTTGTTTTGATATATTATATATTTTTTTCTCTGTTATTTTCCTTACCTTAAGTGGAAACATTGTAACTCGTTCTGGAGCATCAATATTGTACCAAACACAAAGATTGCCACGGTTCTGGGCCACAGCTACATCACTGCCAGGTACCCATTGAACATAAGTGCAATAATTCAGGACTGTTGTCTTTGTGTTCTCTTCTATATCAAACAGGTGCAACTGCAGGATAGAAGAAAATAATTGTTCCATGAGCAGAATGGTTTTTATTCCCAAAGCTATGTTTTAAAAAAACATTTAAAGCAGCAGTTTTCAAAATCTCATAGCTTTCTGTTCCGATTTAAATTAGTACGTAGTGCAGATTCAGATGGTATTTAAATTATTCTCTTTACCCACCACTTTTATTTTTAAATTAAATGAATTTCTTGAGAAGCACAAATCTAAGGAACGCCCGTAATCTTGACTCCAATAGTGATGCATCACCTGAGTCCAGTGTCAAGGCCCTCTGTCACATTGATATTCTTGGTCAGTTCTTCCCTGTGCATTACTGAAGATTCCTAAACCCCAGATTGCTGCTCTGCAAACACCACATCGATGTCAATTTCATGTAATTAATTTTCCTCATGGTAGCCCAAAATGCACTGATAATGTCAGCCCAAGCTTGACCATGCACCCAGCCACAATTCAACTGAAACTGGTTGTTCTTATAATGATTCAGAAGTTGCAAAAGTGCCTACTGTATCAATATGTGAAACTTACAGACATTATCCTATTTTGTGTATTCTACAGTAAAATAGTAAGAACTTACACCAAGTTTTTTGTCTCTGAAAAGCAGCTTGTGTCCAGTTTCATTCAGTTCTAACCAGTCAATCTTTGTATCATGACTTATGGTGCTCAAGTTATAACCAGATAATAGATCCACTGGGAAGAAAAGAAACAAAAATATGGTGATTAATTTAAAAACATAATCTTCCACCTTCCACCCTCCAAGTTATTTCTGCTGCTGATTACTTTCCGCCATGCATTTTACATTTGCAAGGATGGTAGAGCTGAAACTCTTCAACACCCCAACATATGTAACATCACTTTTTCCTCAGTGATGTAACATCTTATTTCTTTTATTACACTCTGCTCCCTCTTATACTCAACTCAGTCACTGCAGAGAATGGCCCAACCTTCTTGAAAGTTTCAGAGAAAGAAGCTAACAATTTGCAATTGAAAATTAATCAGCATCAGATTGGATCATAAACTAGGCAATCTGGACAAATTAGCTGAGCAATAATTGATATAACTTCAATGTATTTCTATCCAATCACTGTTGCACCAATACTAATAAGTCATGAAACATGAAGATAAATTTCCTTTTGTTGATAATTTTGCAAAAAAAACATAAGTACACAGCAGGATTTCTCATTTTGTACTCTGACTTTTTTTGTTAAAAATCAACAGGAGGAATTTCAACTTCATGATACTTATCACTCAATATGATGAAGTTGGAATGCCTAACTGTGATAAACTTTGAAAAATTTTAAGTTTACAAAATGCAGTTAATATTTTTGAAAAGGTCACTTTGTTTATACAGAATGGAAACACCAGTAAAAACTGTTGAATAATGTCCTTCTCCAGCCTCCCAGTGTCACAAGTATGGTGCAAAACTTGTCACAAAATAGTATTGGGATACTTCTAAGAAAAATGGTCTTAAATTATTTTTGCAATTATAAATGCAATTGCAAACCTTTTTAAACTCTCTTTTATAAATTTTGGAACCAAAGTAGTCTGTCCCATCAGCTTCGATTCAGTGATAGAAATATTGGAGAGATAGATGAAAAAGAATTTGGGTGTGATTAAAGTATTCATTGAAAGTATCCCATCACTATAGAAACATAGAAAATAGATGCAGGAGTAGGCCATTCGGCCCTTCTAGCCTGCACCACCATTCAATGAGTTCATGGCTGAACATGCAACTTCAGTACCCCATTCCTGCTTTCTCGCCATTCCCCTTGATCCCCCTAGTAGTAAGGACTTCATCTAACTCCTTTTTGAATATATTTAGTGAATTGGCCTCAACAACTTTCTGTGGTAGAGAATTCCACAGGTTCACCACTCTCTGGGTGAAGAAGTTTCTCCTCATCTCGGTACTAAATGGCTTACCCCTTATCCTTAGACTGTGACCCCTGGTTCTGGACTTCCCCAACATTGGGAACATTCTTCCTGCATCTAACCTGTCTAAACCCATCAGAATTTTAAACGTTTCTATGAGGTCCCCTCTCATTCTTCTGAACTCCAGTGAATACAAGCCCAGTTGATCCAGTCTTTCTTGATAGGTCAGTCCCGCCATCCCAGGAATCAGTCTGGTGAACCTTCGCTGCACTCCCTCAATAGCAAGAATGTCCTTCCTCAGGTTAGGAGACCAAAACTGTACACAATACTCCAGGTATGGCCTCACCAAGGCCCTGTACAACTGTAGCAATACCTCCCTGCCCCTGTACTCAAATCCCCTCGCTATGAAGGCCAACATGCCATTTGCTTTCTTAACCGCCTGCTGTACCTGCATGCCAACCTTCAATGACTGATGTATCATGACATACAGGTCTCGTTGCTCCTCCCCTTTTCCTCATCTGTCACCATTCAGATAATAATCTGTCTCTCTGTTTTTACCACCAAAGTGGATAGCCTCACATTTATCCACATTATACTTCATCTGCCATGCATTTTCCCACTCATCTAACCTATCCAAGTCGCTCTGCAGCCTCATAGCATCCTCCTCGCAGCTCACACTGCCACCCAACTTAGTGTCATCCGCAAATTTGGAGATACTACATTTAATCCCCTCGTCTAAATCATTAATGTACAGTGTAAACAGCTGGGGCCCCAGCACAGAACCTTGCGGTGCCCCACTAGTCACTGCCTGCCATTCTGAAAAGTACCCATTTACTCCTACTCTTTGCTTCCTGTCTTTCAACCAGTTCTCAATCCATGTCAGCACACTACCCCCAATCCCATGTGCTTTAACTTTGCACATTAATCTCTTGTGTGGGACCTTGTCGAAAGCCTTCTGAAAGTCCAAATATACCACATCAACTGGTTCTCCCTTGTCCACTCTACTGGAAACATCCTCAAAAAATTACAGAAGATTTATCAAGCATGATTTCCCTTTCACAAATCCATGCTGACTTGGACCTATCATGTCACCTCTTTCCAAATGTGCTGCTATGACATCCTTAATAATTGATTCCATCATTTTACCCACTACCGATGTCAGGTTGACCGGTCTATAATTCCCTGTTTTCTCTCTCCCTCCTTTTTAAAAAGTGGGGTTACATTGGCTACCCTCCACTCCATAGGAACTGATCCAGTATCAATGGAATGTTGGAAAATGACTGTCAATGCATCCGCTATTTCCAAGGCCACCTCCTTAAGTATTCTGGGATGCAGTCCATCAGGCCCTGGGGAGTTATCGGCCTTCAATCCCATCAATTTCCCCAACACAATTTCCCGACTAATAAGGATTTCCCTCAGTTCCTCCTCCTTACTAGACCTTCTGACCCCTTTTATGTCCGGAAGGTTGTTTGTGTCCTCCTTAGTGAATACCGAACCAAAGTACTTGTTCAATTGGTCCGCCATTTCTTTGTTCCCCGTTATGACTTCCCCTGATTCTGACTGCAGGGGACCTACGTTTGTCCATCAACAATGTCCATCAACAAGACTAACCATGTACTGGGATCCACCTTGAGGGCATGACACAAGTTATTTTAACACTGTACAACTCACGAACAAGACTTATTGGAATACCTTGTGCAATTATGGGCATTGTACAAAATATTGATGGAAAGCATTTACAGAAAAGCAACAATGACTCAGTTATATTGTTGGTATTGATATTGTATTGGAAACCACTTTTGGAGTGGTGTGGAATTATACAGCACCTGTCCCAGGCAGTTTCACACTGCTAGAATCAATGACTTAGTAAGATGATGCTACATTTATACTGTAATTTTGAATAGATTCAAAATGAAAAACCCCTTCACATCAATACAAGCTGTCCTCTATAATTTCACCATAAGTTTCATGGAAGGCTTATTTAATTGGTGTTCATTATAGCAAAAGGAAACTAGATCACTAGTCAATGTCTTTTAAGTGTCAGCTGCAGCTCAGTGAGTAGCACACTCGCCTCGGAGTCAGAAGGTTGTGGGTTCAAGTCCCACTCCACGGACTTCAGCAGCATAAATCTAGGCTGACACTCCAGCACAGTGCTGAGAGAGTGCTGCACTGTTGGAGGTGCCGTCTTTCGGATGAGCCGTTAAACCAAGGCCCAGTTTGCTCTCAGGTGGACGTAAAAGATCCCATGGCACTACTTCAAAGAAGAGCAGGAGAGTTCTCCCTGGTGTCCTGGCCAATATTTATCCCTCAATCAACATTATCACATTGCTGTTTGTGGGAGTTTGCTGTGCGCAAGCTGGTTGCCACGTTTCCCACATTACAACAATGACTACACTCCCAAAAGTACTTCATTGGCTGTAATGCGCTTTGAGACATCCGGTGGTCATGAAAGGCGCTATATAAATGCAATTCTTTCTTTTTAAAATTATGAGAGTTAATGGTTATTGTAGTTGTAAGCAGGTTATTTGATTCAGACTGTAATCATAGACACAAGTAGTAAATTAAGGAACATAAGAATTCGGAACAGGAGTAGGCCATCTAGCCCCTCGAGCCTGCTCCGCCATTCAATAAGATCATGGCTGATCTGGTCGTGGACTCAGCTCCACTTACCCGCCCTCTCCCCATAACCTTAATTCCCTTATTGGTTAAAAATCTATCTATCTTTGACTTGAAAACATTCAATGAGCTAGCCTCAACTGCTTCCTTGGGCAGAGAATTCCACAGATTCACAACCCTCTGGGAGAAGAAATTCTTTCTCAACTCGGTTTTAAATTGGCTCCTCCGTATTTTGAGGCTGTGCCCCCTAGTTCTAGTCTCCCCTACCAGTGGAAACAACCTCTCTGCCTCTATCTTGTCTATCCCTTTCATGATTTTAAATGTTTCTAATTAGATCACCCCTCATCCTTCTGAACTCCAACGAGTAAAGACCCAGTCTACTCAATCTATCATCATAAGGTAACCCCTTCATTTCTCGAATCAGCCTAGTGAATCGTCTCTGTACCCCTTCCAAAGCTAGTATATCCTTCCTTAAGTAAGGTGACCAAAACTGCACACAGTACTCCAGGTGCGGCCTTACCAATACCTTATACAGTTGCAGCAAGACCTCCCTGCTTTTGTACTCCATCCCTCTCGCAATGAAGGCCAACATTCCATTCGCCTTCCTGATTACCTGCTGCACCTGCAAACTAACCTTTTGGGATTCATGCACAAGGACCCCCAGGTCCCTCTGCACCACAGCATGTTGTAATTTCTCCCCATTCAAATAATATTCCCTTTTACTGTTTTTTTTCCAAGGTGGATGACCTCACATTTTCCGACATTGTATTCCATCTGCCAAATCTTAGCCCATTCGTTTAACCTCTCTAAATCTCTTTGCAGACTCTCTGCGTCCTCTACACACAACCCGCTTTCCCACTAATCTTTGTGCCATCTGCAAATTTTGTTACACTACACTCTGTCCCCTCTTCCAGGTCATCTATGTATATTGTAAACAGTTGTGGTCCTAGCACCAATCCCTGTGGCACACCACTAACCACTGATTTCCAACCCGAAAAGGACCCATTTATCCCGACTCTCTGCTTTCTGTTCGCCAGCCAATTCTCTATCCATGCTAATACATTTTCCTCTGACTCCACGTACCTTTATCTTCTGCAGTAACCTTTTGTGTGAAGAAACCAGAAGATTTTTAAAAATCTTACCAAAGCAAGTACACGATGTTGATTGGCTCCTTTTTTAAAAAAAAAAGTCAAGAATGGGCCTGAAGGTTATGAGTAAAGGTACAGGTGGTCAAATATTCCATGGAACATGGTTCCCATGCTTCTGTAAACATGGACATGTCATCAGTGGAAGTGTAACAGGCCAGAGTTGGACACTGTGGGTTGGAAGGTGAGGCCAGTTCAGTTTTATGTGATTACCTTCGGGAGTCAGGATACAGTTTGCAGAGTTTTATTTTATCAATAGTTTTACCTGCAGTTGGTTGCTTGCCTCCTTCAGAAGACTGATTTTATTGGGTAGAATCTATGATGGACCTTATGGGCCAAACAGCCAATGCTTCTTACTTTATTTCCATCATTTCAAATACGGGCCATCATTTTAGTAAAGCAGTCATGCACTAGGAGACATACATCACTAACTTTACCCATTGAAATAAAGTACAGTCGGTTAGTTACCATGCCATAAGTTCTATTTAGATTGAACCTACCTATTGCTATTGTCTTAATATCTACCAGATATGCCAGTTTCTTGTTGTCTTCCACCCCTCTTTGTTTGCGTTCATTCAGGCGAACACTGTCAAATAATGTGAAAGAGAAAAACAATTCCTCTCAGTCTAGAACCTTTTACAAAATATGGTCATCACTACCATTAATAAGTCCGTTTTACAATATGTGCATTTTCAACATTCAGTGGGATCTACACAGCCACTAACACTTCAAAGATAAAGCAGCAGCTTCAAATCTCAGAAGTCTGCTTTCCAGGGGAGACAGAAACAACAGCCTGCTAATCAATAAGCTGCCAGCTGTATCAATTCAGAGCAAGATGGTGAACAAAAAGGACAAGATCCCAGCTCGTTCATATTAGCCTTCATTGTGAGGTTTTACTTCCAATCAGCCAGTACAGCAAGTTAAAGTTCTGGCGGTTAGAAGATTCACTGAGAGAATTAAAAGATCTAATCATTTACTTTCCCAGGTAGAGATACATATTAGTACAAATAAAAGGCTTAGAAAGGCAATTTAAATGAGACAAAATACAAAACCTGGGGTTAAAAATCTATACAAGTCACACCTGATTAAGTGAGGGTTCATGAACTCTGTTCTAACAGATCCCAAAATGTCATTGTTGCCATATTCCACAAGTGTCAATTCACCAGCATTGAAGATCATGCACACCTGTAAGAAAAATGTACTTTAAACATTATTTAGAAAACATTTATTATACATCTTCCAAAGTTGGATGAAATAGTTTCCTACAACAAAATATTTTACAGTAATATATTGATGTGTGCTCGTAATTTGAATTGATTTCTTCAGAATACTGCATATATAGTTGATAAGACATTATTGTAAATGTAGAAGTCAAATTTTGAGACCACCATGGCCACGTTTGGTGGGATAAAAGCCAAAGCCCTGATTCGACAACATTAGCAGAAATGGAGTTGCGCTGGTCCATGATATCGGCTCAGCTACTCTGCCAGTTCAACCTCAGAGTGCGCCGATATTTTACCATTAACCCATCAACCCAATTTGAATTGGATGTTGGCACATGAAAAGCTTTCCCAGAGAGCTTGACCTGCAGCATACTTGACTGGAGAGCCTATAATCTAGCAAGGTAGCAGCTCAAAGGCTAGAGGTAGCAGAACAGTGGACTTATTCTTCACAATGGTAACTTGGAAGGAGGCTGCACTCCACCCTTTTGCATGTACTTCTTGTGGGCCCAGTCAAAAATGACACAAATGGGGGGGGAAAATCGCGTCAGACGAATGCCTCCGACCCGAAAGAATTTTACGAAAATACCTGGTGGTCACAAAGGAACATACGATTGCGGTCAGATGCATTCATTTACTGCGCAGCGTACGGGAAGATGACTTCCCCGTACGAATGGAAATGTGGGCCTGAACCACCAATCACTAGACAGTATTCTCAATGATAAAAATAGGAATTCCATTTTTTACGAGTTTCCATTACTATCAATGAGAAAATCTTTCTAAAACAAGAAACAGAATAAATTTTAAAAACCTCACATATTTAAAATTAATTGAAATTAAATGCAATTAAATGTTTTAGAAAAAAAAATATTTTTTGGAAAATGTTTTAATGTGTTGTCGGGTTAAAATTAAAATTATTCTTAATGGACAGGGTTTTTGAACATAAAAATGAATGATTACATTTAATTTTTATATTTTAAAACTCTTACGCTTGTAAAAGAAAGCCATATGCCTGCTTTTACCAGGTGTAAAAGTTTGAAGGACATTCGCTGGGCATGAGTTGGGCAAATAGCCCAATCTCTCCCGCGCGGATGTCCTTCTCCCAGTGATGCGGAGAATCTGTTTGGAAAAGCCGGTTTTTGACGCATGCCCATCTCTCCCCAAAAAACGGCTTTTGCGAGGCCTCGCCGGGTCCATGCGCACTTTATACGCGTCCAGTAAGGCCGGAATTTTTGGCCCAATAACAAAAGATGTAAACAAGGGTGAGAATACAAATGAAATATAATTGGATTCTTGGTAAAGTTTTTGATAAGGTAACCCATAAAAAAGTATTGCAGAAAATTAGAAGAGATGGTATTAGCAGCAGTGTGCTGAGACGGGATGAAATGTGCTGGATGATCGAAGTCAAGGCACCTGTGTGAATGGGAAGTATTCTGAATTAGAGTGACTGTGGTGACTGATGTCCCGCAGGGTTTGGTGTTAAGATTGCTATTCTTTAACATTTTCATAAATGATCTGGAAGATGATACTGGTAGCATTATCTCAATGTTTGCAGAGGACACCAAAATAGGAGTGGTTAATATAGTGGAGGAGGGGCACAAACTGCAGGTGGACCTAGTCTGTTTGGGTGGTGAGCAAACAATTAATATATATTAGGTTACTACTACAACAACAACAACGGCAACTTGCATTTATATTGCGCCTTTATTTTAGGCTACTTCAATGACAACAGCAGCAAAAAATAATGAAAAAAAGTATTGGAGGGAATAAAATTAAATAAGAAAATGGCAGACCACCCAGGAAACTCAACAATTGAAAAAACTGCTGCAAATTGTATTTGTAAACACAAAATAAAACATATTTTAAAACAATTCAAACAACCAGGTCCCCAGATTCCTGCTACAGCCATTTAATTTGGACGAGATGCTTATTGTGATTGAAGCCTTGTCTGAAGATGTGAAATTCAGCATTAGATCAAATTTAAGTATATAATCCATGCTGATGAGGTTTGCATATGCTTGTAGTGTGGCCTTATTCTGGTCCAAAAACTAAATGTCACCAAATGCAGTAAGCAGCAAATCTTTCCTCAAATTATAATTTCCCTTTTTTAAATTAACTTAATCATTTCACTGCAAGACACATGATATCAGATATTCTGCAGTAGAAATTAAACATTTCAACTCAACTTCTTCTTATTAAAATCTTACCAAGAATAGCTTGTACTCTGGTTTCATTCATGCAAAGAACAAAAATATATTTTTATGACCAAACAAACGTTTAACATAATTTCAAAATTAAGCAGAACTTACACTTTCATTATCAAAGTAAAGCTTTTCATTTCCACCAGACCCTTGCCAAGCAACCTAAAACAGAGAAGTTATGAACAATTTCACTTGAAATTAGATTACCAGTTTACTGGTGAAAAAAAATCTCGCCTTGGAATTATCATTGCAATATTTGTGTACAAACAGGCTTGTATGAAATTCCTTAAATTAAAAATGCAAATGCCTTATTTGAGAAAGTGGATAGAGGAATTTCATACCCATTAAACATTCGTATGCTAATATTGTACCACATAACTGTAAAGCCTAAATAAATATGTATTTTTAATTCTCTCTTCCTTGCCCATTACCAGTTCCAAGGCTGAGACAGTAGACAAGTGACCTGTTCCCAGATCTCAATCAATGTTAATCTGGTATTGGCCACCACAATGTACACAACGACTAAAGTTAAGTTGCCCTCCTCCCAAGCAGATGCCTCAGCTAAAATCACAAATTTAGCAATGTGTGAAAATCACAGTTATGAGCCCATTCCTATCACTCTGGCACAGTCTATTAGTACAATATCACTGAGCTGTCTCCCCAGAAACATTGAAAGAAATGTACTCCTTCTTGGAATACTACAACTAGATCTTAACACTACTCTTGCATTGCAGTTGTAAATGAGCCAAGATCCCCATTCTCCAGTTACCCAACTGGAAAAGCATCCTTGTGTGAACACTGACTGAGATGAGAATCAGGCTCAGTTGTGATATCCTTTATCGCTAAATATCCTGCCAACATCATCTAGGCTCACATAGGTGGTGTAACAAAGGGCTATTGGTCCCCCTGGAACTGCAACCCAGGAGTATCTTCAGGAGAGGAAGGCATAACATTTGAAAGATAAAATAAAAAAATTGAGCGATAAGTCAAGGCTCTCTCAGGAGCCACACAGTCACAGAAGCGCACTGCACCTAGCAAGCCTGAGAATCAACCACATGTCCTGGGTCATTAGCATTACCTTGGTGCATCCCCTGCGCAAGCCCATATCCCTTGATCGGGTGCTCAGCTGGGTACCGGGGTGGAAACTAAGAGCACAGCAGATCTCTTACATCAGCCTTGGACCCAATGGGCCCAAATTTGCCCAGGAGTTGCTCAGTTTTTTTGGAGCAACTTGATTTTTCTCGAGTATCTTAAAAATCCCCATTCTGCACATTTAATTTGCGCCAGTGTAAGCGAGTTAGTTAGGAATTTTTCCGTTTAGTTTTGTTTTGTTCAAAAGGGGGCGTTACCAGCCACCTACGCCTGGTTTTGGCCATTTAAGCCAGTTTGGACAGCTAATAGTTGCTCCAAACTAACTTAGGCCAGCATATGTGGCCACTTGTGGCCGCACAGAAAACACTTGCGGAGAGTTAAGAAATCAGCGCAGGTAGCCAGAGATGGGGTGAGGCGGGGGGCGGGGGGGTGGAGGGAAGCACAGAGGACCTTGCAAAGCACTGAACACCTTCTCAACAACATTCATGAAGCATAAAAACCATCAATAATAAATAATAAAATAATAAAACTTAAGTCCTACCTTCATAACTCGGCCCGGGCCAGCCGGTGCGTGAGGCAACTTGGCTGGGGATAAGGGCGGGAGAACTCACCGGCAGGAGAACTCACAGGCAAGCCCTTCGGCCAGGGCTAGAGACAGGAGAACGCACCGTCAGGAGAACGCACCGGCAAGCCCATTCCAGCCACGGCCGCACCAGACAGCAAGAAATGGCTGATCGAAGTTTTCCACCTGCTGGCTGGCTGCTTGCTGCTCCACTTTAAACTGGCCAAAAGGCGCTCGGCTTACTGGCCCCCTCTTCTATCCAGCAACAATGACTGGTCAGCATCGGGTCCCATGCTGCAGAGGAGCTGCTGCGCATGCGCAACATCTCCAGTGCGCATAATTTGAGCTGCCGGCACTATTTTGAGCGCAGGGCCCGAGCTTCGCCCCCCACTGTGATTGCCACGCCACGCCAAGCACTAGGACGGTCCACAACGCGGGGAGAATACGGCGAGATATTTTCCGCGCCGTTTTGAGAGCAGAAAGTCAGCACACCTCAGGTAAGTGCGCCGAAAAAACCGGAGGGCCAAATTTGGGCACAATGATCCTCAACAGAAGAAAAAGAACCTAACTTTAATAACAATCTATTTTTGGTGTGCATTACTACAAGAAAAAAGGCGAGTAATGCAGATTGAAAAAGAGGCTTTTAAAAAATTGGTAAATATAACATCCAAGGCAGACATATGAAATCACACAATACCTCACTAAGTTTGTTTGTAGCCAAGTCTCCGAGAAGTAATGTGTCAGTGCTGTGAGCCACCAGGTATCGATCTTTTCCCATGATCTTCACTTCATCGATTTCATACCCATAGTGAGACTTCAGCACTACTCTGGTACCAGTTGAAAGGTTCCTTACTATAACCTAATTGGGAAAAAATAGGCAATGATACCTGTCCTGAGTTTCTTTTATTTGTTTAATTTAATGGAGTGTTTGAAATAAACAGGTGTCTTACAGGACAAAGTAATACAATACGTTGTTTATTTTGTACAGTTTATCAAGATATTCAAAACATCAAAGTCATGGACCTAATGAGCTGGATTTTTGGCTTTCGGGGTTTTTCGGCGAAAACGGTGGCGATATGTGAAAATTTACATTTACATTGCACTACCGTTTTTACGCCGAACTTTCGCTCTTTCAGTAAAGGAGGCATTGCACGATTGTTTCGGCAACTTTAGTCCATGGTCATTTGCGCTGTGACGGAAGCCTTTGGAGGGGGAAAACAAAAAAATAAATTTGCAAAAAACATTCACAAAACCCTTAACTAGCAAATCGCTGAAAGATAACTTAATAAAAACGTTAACTTACCTTTTTTTGCAGGTTTTTATACTTACCGCTGCAGGCAGGGCTGTACCGACAGGTTTGACCTGTCGGTATTCTGGGCACGGCGTACGGGTTGGGAGAGTGCCGAAAGTACGATGGTAACGCAATCTGCATCGCTATCTGTCAGCACACCTCTCCCCGGCAGTATTTAAAAGCGCCGCCGCAAACAGGTACCCAAGGATCCCGCCCAGGCTTTGCGACCGGGTTTTCGCGGAGGGTCAAATAGCAGCGAAAACCTGGTCGCAAACCTGCCGAAAATCCAGCCCTGTTTATACCATGCGAGGCAATACATTAGGGATGCAATACTGGAATTAATCACAATCATAAAGCTATGTATCCTGACTTTGAAGTTATTGAAACAGTGGTAAATATTAGGCTGGGCATAAACAAAATCTGCATGAAAAAAAAATGTTTCAAAAATAATAACAATTTCCAAATACACTGGGCTCAAGTTTCGGCCTGAGTTGCTCCTATTTTTTTGGAGCAACTAGTTTAGAATGGAGCATCTTAGAAATTGCAATTCTCGGCATTTAGTTTGCTCCAGTTCTGGTAAGTTAGAATAGTTTCATTTTAGAACAGATTTTTTTCCCAAAAGGGGGTGTGTCCAACCACTTACGACTGTTTTGCAAGTTTAGGCAGCGAAAATTTACTCCAAAAACTAACTAAGAATGGAGTAAGTGTAGATTTTTGTACGCTCAGAAAAACCTTTCCTACCCTTATAAACCAGTGTGTGGAACGAGAGATGGGGAGGGGCGATGGGGGAGAGGGGCGATGGGGGAGAGGACGGGATGGGGGGGGGGGGTGGAGGAGGTAGAGGACGAGGGGTCGGAGAGGAGGTAGAGGACCGGGGGGGGAGGGGGGAGAAGGTAGAGGACAGGGGGGGGAGGAGAGGGAGAGGACCGGGGGGGGGGGGTAGGGAACAGAGAGGACAGGTGGGGTGGGGGAAAGAGAGGACCGGGGGGGGGGGGGGGGAGGAAAGAGAGGGGACGGGGGGGGGGGGATAGGAGAGAGGACCCGGGGGGGGGGGGGGGGGGCTGGATGTGACCTGCCGCCAACACTTCGGGCGGGGCCCAGCCCCAGCGAAATGCCGGGTGGGCAGGCCCCACCCACGGCTTGGAGAGGGGTTCGGGGGGGGGGGGCAGAGGAGGGGGAAGGGGTGGAGTTTGAACGGGAGGGGAGGGATGGAGGCTGAACGCGAGGGAGGGAGGGAGGGAGAGCTGAATGGGAGTGCCCGACTCCCAATCTTCAATGCCCGGTGAGCCCATTCGGCCAAGGCTAGGGGCGGCATTCTTCAGGCCACTTCCACGCAGCCTGCACAGATTCGGGCTGCGAGGAGCTACTGCACATGCACGCACACTCTAGTGCACATGTGCAGAGGTCCCGGCACTGTTTTCAGCGCCAGGACCTGGCTCCGCTCCCCATGCGTTCTGCTGCACTGCGCCAAGGGCCTGGATCGACCGGACGGAGGGGAGAATACCAAGGTAAATAATAGGCGCCGTTTCTGTTCTAAAAGTTCTAACCCTGGGGGCAAACTTGGGCCCAATGTGTGATGGGAGGAGGCTCGGCTGATTACATTTTGTTATAAATGTCTGGATTTTAGTGTTAAAACTAATGTATAATTATTTTTACTATTCATTTATAAATATAAATTCCAAAGCTCACTGCTTGAACTACACCATGAGTGGTAAAAGAGAAGCCAATTTTTGCTACCTACCTGACTGAGGCCAACAAACGTCATTTCAAATTTGTTCTTGTAAATAGATCTACGCAGACAGCAATCAAACTGTTCCACACCTCCACAAAGAGTGCCCTGTAAATTAAACACATGACATGGGGTGTATAATATTTTCCTCTTCAGCAATTTTTACAAAATGGAAAACAGCGCTTTACACTCATTTATCTTTTCTGCTAAAACAGAAAAATATATCCCATCGTAAATATATCCCACAGTAGGATGTTAAACATTTGCTTTAATCTATCCAGAAGGTGATATGATGAAGTCATTGCATTTAGCTTTCATGTATAAAAATGGATTTGCTGAAAATTGTATTTTCATGAAGCCGATTTTTTCAATACTAACCGCACATAGTCTAGAACCATCCTTTTTCCAGGCTAAGGCAGTAATGGTATAAAGGTTTGGGATCTCCTTTGGTCGAGACTCATCCCATGCACTTCTACGAGGACTCCAGTTTAGCACTCTGAGCCTGCAAAAAAGCACCCAATTCAGGCCTGCAAACAATGTCCAAAACACATAGCAAGCTTTTTCCTACTTTAAAATAAAACACAGCTTCACGACATACAAATGATTAACAAACCCAGTGTAATTGTCGGTACTGAATGGAATTGCTGCATCAATTAGATGCAAGACCACAACAAAGAAAATGCCCAAAATTAGATTAGTTTGAAAAAGTAAGTTGAACATTCTATCCTAACGTCAAGAGAGTTCGGTGTGGCTGGCATGATTCATCTTCTGAACTGATGTGGGAATGTAATACCAATCATACGTGGCATCCAGGGAAAATAAATGGGTCTATTGTTCGTCCTGGGCACACTATCCCTAATCACGTTGCACATAAAGTCTTGCAGCATTTGATAGCAAGTGGCAGTTTGCCTACAGGAGGTGGTTTATGTGTTGCATACAAGAAAAATGGACTGAAATTGCAGTCGAAGGCTTCCTGTGGGCAAATGCCTCTTTACCTCAAGAAAAGTATGCACCTACCTGATGCCTCCGTATCGCCGAAGACTCGCGCTCCTGGGTCTACAGGCGGACACCTGCGTAAAGGCTCACGTATCCCAAGGGCGCATGCGGCTCGAAAGCTTCCCTGGGATCATGTGGGCCAGCCCAACCAATCACAAAGGGAGATTCCCATTATGCTCATGGAGATTCCATTTACATATGAAATCCCCATAAGCATAATTAGGAATCCCCTAAAATAAGGTTCACAGCACTTAAATAAAGCATCACACGTTCAAAATTAATTTAAATACTATTTAATTAAACATTTAAAACCTAAAATGTAAACATTTTTCAAGGGGCCAAAAATAATCTAAACTAATTTCAAAGGTTTTTTGTATGGTGAAATCATTTTTTTTTTAAATTTAAACCCCTACGCTGGTAAAAGGCGGCCATACGCCTGCTTTTACCAGGCAGAGAATGTTTCATGGGCATTCGTTGGGCAGTAGTTGGGCAAATAGCCCAACTCTGCTTCAGCGAATATCCATTTCCTGCAGATTCGTACGATCTGTCAAGCTGAAACGTGACAGATCGTAAGTTCTAGGTTTTCACGCATGCACATGCACACCATAGGCCCCCGAAAATCCAGGCCAATATTACAATTACACTGCTGTATTTTACTAACAGGAAAAATTGCACACGCAGCAATATGAATCATTTTTTTGGCAAAAACAATATATTTTTTAACCTCGCTAAAATTTTTCTATTGGGAATATTTAAAGCACTTTTTACTTGAAAGTTATGGAAGACAAAAAAAATTGCTTTTTGCTACTATATTTGTTATTGCTAAAAGCACTGCTCCAGAAAGTTAGGAATTCCTGATAACCTCTAATGATTGAAGTTGACTTCCTGATTACTACTGATATTATGAAGTGGAAAAATTGACTTAAAAAGACTAGAAGTACAACATTATGAACTTAAATCAATTCAAAACATATTGGTCCAAATTTGTTGAGGCAGGCTAACGAACAACACCTGCTGAAACTTGTCCATGCCCGTTTAACGTCGACAATATATTTCGCCTCAAGTTGCTGGAAGTACAAGATGGAAACTGCACAGCGCCCTGTACAGAGCATCTGAGATCTGAGTGAACAGGCCAAGCAACTGTGTATCTCCTTAACCAATTAGATTGAAGGGCTGTGAAATTAACAGTGCAGTGACTGATTGTCAGGAAAACAGGTCAACCCTGCTTCTGATCATTATTCAGCAAATCCGATTAAAAATGCACGTGCATGGCTATCAGGAGAAAATAAGTCAATGTGGCTATGATGTTACTCCCTTGGTCAAATCTCACTGTCTAGGTTCACACATGAAGAATGCCCACTGGTCAATGCTTTCAGGAAAAAAAAAAGAGGAAAAAAAATGAGAAAGGTGATTAAAGTAAAAGAAAAGTAACATATGCTTACAATTTCACCAACCTGTTTGTACCTTACTATCTATGTGGATAGGAACTTAGGCAATTTTAATTGGGAAGCATTAAAGTATTGCACCCCTCCCCCTACCTTCTCCAATTCAACATGGGGAAAACGTTGGAAGAAATGGTTGGTATATTTTATGTAAACTCCATAGTCAGGATATATTTTTAAAATCCTTATTGGCACAATCTTGCACAACAAAATGCCAAAACATCTCATCAATAAATTTACTTTCTTTATCACCATGTTACCTGTCATAGCTGCCAATGACTACAGACTGACCACTGGGACTAGTGGCAGCTACTGTGAACTCTTTTTCTGCAGTATCTTGGCCATAATCAAACTGTTGAATAATGTGGCCCTCCTTTCCATAGGCAATGATCTTCTTATCACATCCAGCAGCTATAATGCTATTTACAGCCCAAGCTAAGGCATAAGGTGGACAACAGTGTGTAGCTAGCTTACCCTGAAACAAAAAAGATGCATTTCACAATTAAATTAGGGTGCCATTTTAATAATAGACAGCATTATTACAAAAATGATTTATTGTTTTATCTCAAGATAAATGAAATGTAGATCTTTCTATTAATATTTCCTTACCGACTGGTAAATGGAGGCATAGATTACAAATGAGTGAGGCTTCTGAACAATGGACAGCAACCACAGCATTAACTTATCAAATAAAATGTACCAGTGAGAAAATGGATTTAGAAACAGCCAAATGAATACATGACGACGGAAGTATGAGGCAAATAGCTTTACTACAGAATCATGGGATTTATTTTGTTAAAAGGATATTAACTTATACTAATTGGGTTGGAAAAGCCTCTGAAGTTAAAATTATTTTATTTTTCTTGGTTCCACTATTTTCATCACAGAAATTACAATCAATTCACACAATATATATATGTGAAAACTTAAGAAATTCGGTTACCTTACAATAAAAACAGGCAATATATTATGCGCACAGAATATGGAGTCCCTAGAAATTATTTCGAAGCAGAAATCTCATCAAGGTGTTTGGATAATGTCACAAACCATGAAAGCATAGCATGAGTTATTGAGTTATCTTCTGAACTCAAGAATGAGATAGTGTCAGCCGTGGCTCAGTTGGTAGCAGCCTTGCCTCTGAGTTGGAAAATTGTGGGTTCAAGCCCCACAAAAAGCTAGGCCGACACTCTAGTGCAGTACTGAGGGAGTGCTGTTTCTTCAATGTAAAAGCTGGTGAGCGGCCTGCTTGGGACCTCCAGACAGCCACAGCTTAGTGGGAACGATGCTCACGTGCTATTGCTTACCTTAAGCTCTGGAACTCTCTACCTCTATTTCCTCCTTCAAGACGCTCCTTTGACCAAGCCTGCGGCAATTTCTACCTATGTGGCTCGGTCTCAAATTTTTATCTCATAATACTCCTGTGAAGTGCTTTGGGACGTTTCATCAGGTTAAAGGTGCTATATAAATCCAAGTTGTTGTTGTTAAGTTGGAGGATAATCAGTTTCATTACATGTGCTTGCAATCCAGACATCAATTATCCCTTCCACTCCAAGCTATCCTGCCAACAGCAGGATTTCTCTCCCCTCCTTCCCCATCCCACTCATCCCATTGTAGCTGAATAGAGTCCCTCTCTCCCCCTGGCACAAATCGGTCTCTCTGTCCCCTTCCCTCACGTCTTCTCAATTTAATAGATTTTCTTTCTCCAATGCCAACAGGGTAGCTTCCCCTCTCTCTTTATTGCATGCACCTCAAAAGGATCACACCAACAACCTGCATTTATATAATGCCTTTAACATAATACAAGTGCTGAGCTGCTTCAGAGACACAAAGAAATGCTGAACAATAGAACAGGAATTGTTCTTACAGGTTGGGTAAGAGATGCAACAAGAAAAAGAGAGGATAGGGAGAGAGCCCAGATGGCTGAAGGAATTGTGAAGGAGGCCAAAGTTGGGAGACAAGAGGATCCGTAAAAGCACATAAAGCTGCAGAGGCTGGGGGTAGGCGACAAGGCCATGGCGGGATTTGTAAATGAGCACAATAGTTTCAATGCATTGGAGGATGGGAGCCAATGGACAGGTCAGATAAGACAGGCAGGACAAGATGCAGGTAAAATAGTTGCAGACAAGTTGGAGCTTATATCGGGATGGAGAATGGAAATCTGACAATAGGTCATTGGATAAGTTGAACCTGGAGATGATGAAGGTATGGATGAGGATTTCAGCAGCAGTGACAGACGGGAAGAGGACAATGATATTCTGATTGTGGAAAATGGTGGTCTTAGTGATGGGTAGGTGGTGTTGTATTTTAGGGTTTAGTATCACCAGTTGCACCACAAAGCAAATCTTGTGCCTCGCTGAACCAAAACGTGCCCAACATCGAGGTAAATGTAATGAGACCCAATGTTTGAACAGAGAACCTGAGCCACCTATTCCATTTTACAACAACATGTCACTTGTCCCTATGTGATCTCCTTGAATATACACTCCATCAGACGGAGGATCAAAATATAAATTAACAGACAAATTTAGTTAATAATAAACTGATAAATAAACAGCATGCAGTACAAATAGTATATTTATAGATTTTTACAAGATTTACTATTCTCCTCAAAATGGCAGAACAACAAAAACGCCATTGTCTTAGAACATAAGAAATAAGAGGCAGGAGAAGGCCATTTAGTCCCTCGATTCAATAAGATCATGGTTGATCTGATCCTGGCCTCAACTCCACTTCCCTGCCCGCTCCCCATAACTCCCTTTTCAATCAAAAATCTGTCTATCTCTGCCTTAAATATATTCAAAGACCCTGTTTCCACAGCTCTCTGGGGTAGAGAATTCCAAAGATTCACGACCCTCAGAAGAAATTCCTCCTTATTTCTGTTTTAAATGGACGAGCCCTTATTCTGAAACTATACCCCTAGTTCCAGATTGCTCCATGAGGGGAAACATCCTCTCTGCATCTACCCTGTCAAGCTCCCTCAGAATCTTACATCTTTCAATAAGATCACCTCTCATTTTTCTAAACTCCAATGAGTATAGGCCCAACTTGCGCAACCTTTCTTTATATGACAACCTCTTCATCTCAGGAATCAACTGTGTGAACCTTCTCTGAACTGCCTCCAATGCAAGTATATCCTTCCTCAAATAAGGAGACCAAAACTGTACGCAATACTCCAGGGGGTCAAGTTTCGGCCTGAGTTGCTCCTATTTTTTTGGAGCAACTGGTTTAGAATGGAGTATCTTATAAATTGCAATTCTCGGCATTTAGTTTGCTCCAGTTCTAGTCAGTTAGAACAGTTTCATTTTGGAACAGATTTTTTTTCACAAGGGGGCGTGTCCGGCCACTTACGCCTGTTTTGAAAGTTTAGGCAGCGAAAACTTACTCCAAACTAACTTAGAATGGAGTAATTGTAGATTTTTGTACGCTCAGAAAAACCTTGCCTACACTTATTCAGGCGTAGGTTACAAATCAGGCGTAGGGAAGAGAAATGGGGGGGGGGGAGGGGCAGCGGGGAGAGAAAGGGAAGTTTACAAACATGAAACACATCACTTTTACAAATAAAGAGCCATCAATAATAAATGATAAATAAATCAATAAATCAATCCAAAAAAAATTAATAACATTTTTTAAAAATCAATAAAAAATTAAGTTTTTATTCACCGACTCCAAGAACATCTGGGACGGGGCCCTTCCACTGTGTGTCTCTCTGTCTGTCAGTGTCTCTCTCTCTCTCTGTCAGTCAGTCTATGTGTTTCTGGGAGAGGGAAGAGGGGAGAGGGGAGAGGGGAGAGGGGAGAGGGGAGAGGGGAGAGGGGAGAGGGGAGAGGGGAGAGGGGAGAGGGGAGAGGGGAGAGGGGAGAGGGGAGAGGGGAGAGGGGAGAGGGGAGAGGGGAGAGGGGAGAGGGAAGGAGGGGGGAAGGAGGGGGAAAAGAGGAGAGAGAGAGGTGAAAGGAGAGAGGGGCGGTCGGGGAAGTGGGGGGGCACGGTGGGGGGAGAGGAGAGGGAGGAGGCTGAACGGGCCCGGCCAACGTGAAGAAGCCGGGCCGAAGACTTCGGGCAGGGCCCGCCCCCAGCAAGATGCCGGGCGGGCGGGCCCCACCGAAGAAAGAGGGAGCGGAGCCAGAGCTTGGGGTGGAGGTGGGGGGGGAGCGGGCAGCAGTGCGGGAGCTGGGGGGGGAGGGCTCAGGCAGCGGAGCGGGAGTTGGGGGGTGGGGGTGGGGCAGCGGAGCAAGAGCTGGGGGGGCTCAGGCAGCGGAGCGGGAGCTGGAGGGGGGGGTGGGGGGTTGAGAGAGCCAGAGGAAGCGTGAGCTGAACAGGGGAGGAAGCTGGAGCCATAGCCAGAGCAGGAGCTGGACAAGGGAGGTGCAGTCTGATTGCCGCCCCAGTGAGCCCATTCGGCCAGGGCTAGGGGCGCCGAGGACCTGGATCGACCCGAGGGAGTGGAGAATACCGAGGTAAGTTTTCGGCGCGGTTTTGAGTGCAGAAATCAGGTGTGGCTCGCGGAGCTGCGCCGTTCTAGGCGCAGCCCAAAACCTGACCCCCAGGTGTGGTCTTACATACGCCCTGTACAGGTGGAGCAGGACTTCTCTACTTTTATACTCTACCCTCCTTGCTATAAAGACCAACATGCCATTTGCCTTCCTGATTACTTGGTGTACCTGCATGCTAACTTTTTGAGTTTCATGTACAAGATCGCACATGTGCAGACATCCCGGCACCGTTTTCAGTGTCGGGATGCTGGCTCCGCCCCCAATCCACTGGCCACGCTACGCCACCACTGAGGAGAGGCTGGACAGCGGCCAAAGTCGTGAGGAAGATTTTCGGCGCGCTTGGAGTCGTGGAAAAGCGGCGCACCTCGGGTGTGTGCGCCAAAAATCGGCAGGGGCCAATTTTGAGCCCACTGAGCTGACCTATATCCCTTCATAGATTCTTCGAGTCCTCCTCACAACTTGCTTTCCCATCTATCTTTCTATCAATAAATTTGGCTATGTTACACTTGGTTCCTTCTTCCAAATCGTTAATATAGATTGTAAATAGTTGGGGTCCCAGCACTGATCCTTGCGGCACCCCACTAGTTACAGTTTTGCCAACCATTTATCCCGACTCTCTGGCTAACTAACAGAAAACAATCTTCTATCCACGCTAATATATTACCCCCAACCTCGTGAGCTCTTATCTTGTCTTGACTGTCCTGTGCTGTCAAAATAAACCTAATCCCTGGAACACTGTTGTTGACTTCTTACATTGCAAAGCACTACCATGGAGTCTCTATGGCATCCGTGCTGGCTTCAGAAATACTGCTGATTAATTTAAAATTAGTAACAGATATGTCTAGTACACTAGTCAACTTTCTGTGGGCATGGCACATGGGGAGTCAGGATGAAATATAGTTTTCAGGTGAAAGGGGATTAAAGGGGAGTGCAATGTAATTCTGTCCCTGTTTTAAAGTTACACATACTGGGCTGAAGATTCCCCCCCTTAAAAAACAGCGCATCTCACGGAGGTCTGCCGACTTCCCGGGAGAAAAATTGCGGCGAAAAGATAATCTGCAATTCTCGGGGCGTCTTCAGCCGCAGCATGGCGCAGGAGAGTGAGGGGGGGCGGAGCTAGGGACGTGCTGGCTAGAGAAAGCCGGCAGGGGGGCGGGGCTAGGGTCCAACATCGATTTCAGTGCCGGCAGCATTGCGCATGCACGATGGAGCGGTCGCGCATGCACGATGGTATATCAGATGCCAGCACCCAGCATCCCCCCACCCCGTCGCGTTGAGCATTCTTCACCCCCCCACCATCCCTTAGGATGCCGCGTTCTCCCTCCCCTATCCCCGGCCGAAGGGACTCCCGCATCGGCTGGTGCAGGCCCACAATGCATTTCACCCCCCCTTAAAATGCCGCGTTGAGCATTCTCCCTCTCCCCCAATTCCCCCGCCCGCCTATTTCAGCCTTCTCCCTCCCTCCACTTCAGATGCCGCGTTCAGCACTCAGCACCCCGTAGCACCCAGCCCCCACCCCCTGACGATTTCAGCCTTCTCCCTCTCTCTACTTCAGATGCCAGCATCCCTCCCCCGCCCCCCGCCGTGTTGAGCATTCTCCCCTCCTCCCTTAAGATGCCGCGTTCTCCCTCCCCTAAGATGCCGCGTTCTCCCTCCCCTATCCAAGAACGAAGGGACTCCAGCATGGACAGCCACTGCCGACTTTAGTTCAAGGTAAAATTTACTTCTGTTCTTTATTTTTTATTGAACACATTACTTTTTGTGCTTTCCTTGGTGCTTGGTGGCGCTTTAAATGTAGTTATTTGCGCCGATTCCTTAACTCTAGGTAAGGTTTTGCTATGCGGACAGAAGTGGCAACATACGCTGGCCTAAGTTAGTTTGGAGCAACTATTTGCTGGCCAAACGCCTAAAACAGGGGTAAGTGGCTGGGAACGCCCACTTTTGAAAAAAAAAAACTGAACTAAAAAAAAACTAACTCACTTACACTGGCACAAATTAAATGGCCAGAATTGCAACGAAAAAGATAGTCCAGAAAAATCAAGTTGCTCCAAAAAAAAAAAGGAGCAACTTCTGGGGAAACTTGGGCCCATAGTCTTCATTTTTATATTTCCACTGTAAACTCCTATGCATGTATTTATAATGGAAACAGCCAATATAAACGTGTCATGCTGGAATTATACCCTTCCGCTAGTGGTGGCACTGTAGTGCCTGCACTGGGGGGAGGGCATAATTACAGCATGACAAATTTACATTGACAATTTCAAATTATACATGTACACATAGGAATTTATAATGAAAAATAGTTAACAGGAACAGAGTGCCAATGCAAGATCTTTTATGCATGTATAGACATTAAAATCTGTAAGTGGGTCAACGCATTCCTTTTCAAAATGATTTGAAAACTCCAATGTCATCCCATCTAATAGGAGTTTGCAATGTTAAAGTGTTCTGCTTGTGATCTAATGTTAAATGACTGGCTTCCTTTATGTAGATTTAATCTACTGTTGGCTTTGTTTGAGCATAACATAGCCAGTAAAAGCTGAAAAAATCCTGGATAAAATGACCAGTGTAACATAAAAATCGGAGTCAGTAGAATTAGAATCAGCCTCTCCAGAATTAATGGCAGTAAATCTCTAAAAATTGGGATGGAATAAATCCGTAATTACTTAATTCTGAGGACAATTGGTAAGTCACCAGTAAGTATTAATAACCTTACATATACTTCAAAATAATTCATTCTTTCCTTTCATTTCTCCCTTCCAAGGTGTTCTCTTCCAAACTTTATTTTCCCCATTGAGCCTCTATCCATGTTCCCTCCTGACTCCTGCAACAATAGGGCCATTGGCCATCCACTCTCCCAAGCATCTTACTTTTCCTTTTCTTTTCACTTCCTCGATTCAGCCTAGTTTAACCTGCATCCCTTCACTTCCAAGAGCCAATCCCAAGTTACCATCTGTATAGGTTCTGATGAAAGGTCACCGACCTGAAATGTTAACTCAGTTTCCCTCTCCACAGATGCTGCCTGACCTGCTGAGTGATTCCAGCATTTTACATTTTTACTCCGAGTTGTCATCTGCTGCCTTGAATGCTTTTCCCCAAAGATCCCTGTCCCGACTTTTTCTGGCTGTCCCCAGTAAATCATTCTCAGAGCTTCTTAGACCACTCTAATCATGGATACTTGTACTCAGGTATACAAAAAAATTGGGCTAGAAATTGCGGTCAGTGGCATACCTCCGGAATACGCCTCCGACTGAAAAACAATTACGAAAGTACCTCCTGGCGCCAAGGCTACGAAAAGTTGCAGTCTCTGACCGAGGCAGAAGGCAGCGTAATGACCCACGGATCCCAGGGACGCAGGCAGTTCAGAAGCATACCCGGGATCACTTGAGCCCAGCCCACTAATGACAAAGGAGAAGTCCATTTCAATCATTTACGATGGGAATCCCCTAATGATATGCAAATGAATCCCAAAATCTAATAATTATACAATGTGCAGAATCGGAATATTATTTATAAGTTTCTTCATTGCACCAACCTTGATAAAAATTTAATCTTTTGATAACAATTTTATACATCATTAAGACTGTAATCTGGGCCATATTTGCATAAACTGATTTAATAAAAAGTGTACGTGCATAATTTAGGATATAAAAATAATTTAAGCCTTAAATATCCCCCTACGCTGATACCATAAGACTTACATGGACAATTGCTGGCCAGTCGCTGGGCAAATAGCCCAACTCTGTGCCAGCGATTGTTTTTTCCAGAGAGTACGCCGTCACAGACACCGCAATTTCAGGACCATTATCATTGCCTCTCTCTCTGACTCGGTCTCCTCTTTCCTTGTCTCTGTCTCTTCTCTCCTTCAATTCTGCTTCTCTCTTGTTCCGAACAAGCAAATATACGAGTAATATGTACGATAACTATTCCCATCAAAATTCCTATGCGGATTTTTCCAATGGGTTTTGCCGATATAAATTCATCATTTCTAATCTGCCCACCACGTTCCCACAAATCACTCAAATTGCTGTCTGAATGATTTCTTTCATCCACTGTTTTTTCTCAGCAATTGGAATCTACTGTGTCCAAAATATTGGTTAAAAAATTAAAAAATTCATAAAATTACACATTTCATAATAACATGATTACATTCATCCATTGAATAATCATGTGTCTTTTAATGCCTTCACTAAAATTTTTCAAGCCTGTCTTTACACTCAATATTTCTTCTCAGAGCTGTGATGCTGTTAGATTAATTCCGATTGTGCAGTCTGAGTACATGCAGTGTTCTCAATTGGCCAGGATACATCAGTATCACAGTCGGTTGAACTACTGGAATATTTTTCATTAGCTTCTGTTGATTTGTTTTTCAAAATTATTTCCAGAAAAGCTAGAGGACAAATTTCAAAAGGTTATTTAGATAAAGTTTATATTGAGTGTTTTTAAAAAATGTATATATAGAGTTTTTCTTTAAAACAGAGAGGGAGAATGAGATGTGTGAGAGAAACAAATGGCGGATGAAGGGAAGGAGGGCAGAGGGGGAGACAAACAGCAGAGTTTGTTTCTTCATGCTAATGTGATTTAAAATTGAATTAAAAAGCAAAAGCTGTCTGTTTAAGGGCACCAGATAGGAGGGTAGAAGATGCAAAAAATGGGCATGAAATAGGTTGAGAGTAAGGGGGCCTCTGGTTTATCGCTATCCACCCTTGCATGAGTAGTAGTGAAGGACACAGGATGGAGGGATAATGGTCAGTTGAGTGACAGCAGAGTGAGGGGGAGCGTAGGATACAAGGGTTAAGTAAATAGTTCAGAGTGGAAGACGTAGTGATAGCGATGGGAGTGAGGAGTGGTAGTGCACAACAGGACGTACGTACAGATGCAATGACCATGAATTCGCGCTCGGTACGCCATCATACCACCTTTGAAACTGACTGCAAGTTCGATGTGCTAAATTCCAAACTTGCGTTCTGTCAAGTTCCGACTGCATCGGCTTTGCTGCACATTTCACCTACCCATTGAAATCAACGTGCTAGCAAAAAGTTGGGCTAATTGCCCACCTACTGCGCATGAATTACCCTGAAATGTTTTACAGCTGATGCAAACAGGCGCAGGAGCCTGTTGCACAGCGTAAGGGGAGGGAGGGGATGAGAAAATTGTATTAATTTTGAGCTAGGTTTATGCTGAAGCCCATGAAAAGCTTCCAAATTGAGCTTTATGGTTTTAAGGACACCTTCAGTAATAAGTTTGTCAAGACTTGTTTGATTGAATTCTATTAATGTTGAAATCTTGGTTTGTGTATTAAATACTATTGCAATTATCGTAATATATTAATAAAACAGTATTTCTGGCTGCTAAAATATTTAAATGAGTTATTCTTTTCAATAGTCAGGATTTAAAAGCCGAAGCCAGACATCAAATTGTTTAATATATCAAAACAAACGCAATTCAAAGTAAAATGGTATAGCAATCTTTTGGAAAGAGCAGTGGGAACAGTAAAATAAAACAAGGTCATCTGCTTAGATGGACTTTCTGCAAAGCTTAATGCTGTGCCATCGGAGATTTCTATGTTTGCTGATTGGCTAAAAGTCAAGAAATGAAAGGAGCACTGCCCCACTTGATCCCAGGTATGCGTATGCACAATGGAGCGCCGTGGGATCCATGGACTACTACGTGTGCACAACTCTGCAGCGGCTGAAGTGGGCTTCGCACAAGATAAATGCAGATTTTGTTTGGATCTCAGCAGAGAACTCGTTAGCTACACCGTCAACTGCAAATTTAGGGTCAACATTTTTAACGTATAAAACAAGCATATGCAGATTATGGGTAGATGTATACTGTAGAGCTGGCATAGATAATTTTATTGGGCATTATAGTAGACATCGGTGGTTAGGATGCTCTGTGCAGTAGTCCCCCTCAGTAAAGGATTAACAATTGTGATGTGATTACTACATTTATTGAGTCTCAATCTACAAGTTACCCAAAGTACCAGTTAACATAGCCATTTGTAAAGAAATATTGAGGTTTTAGCCTAAACCGGATTTGTACTATTTATTTTTAACCAAAATCTTTTTCTGAAATCGATTAAATGTATCAAATGTACTTGAGTACTATTCAACTTTTTAGATCATTTAATGGATTTTAACATCCATGAATCTGTCCCTGACAGCTTTGTAAGTGACTGGAGTATCACCAGACAAAAACAGAACAGCCCATTGGAGGTTGGTCATACCTTTTACTTACTACTTATGATATCTAAACTTTATACAATACCTGTGAGTCACCCGCCCCTTCATCATCAAAATAGTAACGCACAATAGTGCCATCTGCATGACCAGACAGAATCCCTTTACCCGATGAACTGTAAAAAGAAAATAAAGTTGTAAATAATTCATAATTTAACCTGGTAACTAAGAATTCAAAGATAGGATAGAAACTAAAACTCCAAAATTCATTCATCACATTACATCTGAATGGTTGATTAAGAAGTGCATGCTAATAACGGAGGAACCAAAAGGAGTATTCATTCATTTTAGGCGGTAGTGCAAAATGGCCAATGGCTAATAGGCAGCCCAACTTGCACTTTGCCCGATTTTCCATTTGAGGACGGACGGTAATGTGGGCGGAGGGTAATGCGGGTGGCCGACTCACGATTGCTCGTTTTGTGCTACGGCCCAAGACAAATTTATAGCTCAATATGTCTAAACCTGTTGGACGGCTTATAGGGTGGATGGCAGAGGGGTGCTCTATGTGGAAAAAAATCATATTCACATTTATAAAGAGTATGTTTACAACATACAACAGAAAAGGAAACTTTCCTCCTTGAGAGAATGTCTGCCATTTACAAAGAAAAAAATACTTACTTTGAAGTCAATGAAACCACATAAGAATCTGTTCCATAAATGGTTGAGGACTTGTTTGTTTTCGTGTTAGCTAAACGAACCTATGTTAAGCAAAAACAATATTAACCGAGAACAGAAAGATACATTTAAAAATATTGATTTTAATAACACTTGACTATTTACAAGAATGTCATCACACATCTTACTCATTTACTCAGAAGTAGGATTACAAAAATAATTTTCTTCAAAACACCACTTGGTGGCACAACTTCATTAGTTTAGACTTCTTTCTCATTCAAAAATAATGCTCAAGAATAATGACCAATTACACCTGTTATTTAAAAAAATATTGTCAATGCTAATAACAATTTAAATGGCAGTTAATTTATATGTTCCTTATCCAGTCGTCTGGAAAAAATGATCATCGAAAAGAAAATGTGTTTATTCCACATGGGGCATTTTAAATTATTTCTGATTTGTATCACTTTTTCGATGGAAAGCTCACAGAAAATCTCCTACAAATACATGTTCAATTTGAACTGCATGAGCTTTAAATTGTCTCATGTAAAAAAAATACCAGAAGCTGGGACATAATTTAATGTAACTAGTTTATTTGAGGCACTCGGGATAATCGTGAAAGCCAAGTTTGAGTATTTTACAATCATGACCTGAATTCCAAAATGAAATTGCTGCCTTCTAGCAATTGCTGTACAACTGAGAGGCTTGGGGCATTCACAATCAACCATGTAGTTTGGACCAGAATTACATGTAGGCCAAACCTTGTAGAAATAGTACGTTTCTTTCACTGAACAACATGAGTAAAGCAGTTGGTTCATGACCTCTGGGTTGAGAGTTCAGTACCACAACCACGACACTACAGTGCTCACCATATTTGATGCATTTACAGCATATACTGAACATTAATCTGAACTGTTTAAATTTTTGGAAGTGCCATATATAGCCCAACACCCTTAATGCAAAATTAATCTGAGCCAACAGGACCCTTCTAGATATGCCCAACAAGAAACTCAATTGGGCAGCACAGGAAGGGACACCTCAATAAAACAACCAGAGTTGACAAATAAACACTTTAGTGAACACCTAGCAGTAAAAGACAGTTAAAACTAGTATTCCAACCTGGATCTCCTTGTTCATACTCCAATAAGCAAACATGCTTTTCTTACTTCAATGTTCATTAAGGGGCATGATGATTCTGAGGTGATAGAATATTTTAGCCACTTAGACTCAGCATCTGCATTAGACATTGGCAGGTGAAATGCAGAGTAAACCTCTCTCTATACTGCATGATAATGTGTTTGAACATAAGCAGTAAGGCTTCCCGAAATGAAATTGCCCTTATAATGTCAATTAGTGCCAAATTAGAGACAATTTTGTCCTGTAATCATGCTTACCAGGATCCACATTGAAATATTCCAAATTTATTTAACGTAGAACTTTTACACAATTAATAGAAGAGACAAATCTCATTAGCTTTCAGAAGTGAAAGACAAGTGTTCCACACAGCACTGCACTACTTAGTCCATTTCACATGAACACTTGGTTAACTGATCAGCTATTTAATTTAATATCATTTTCCATTAACTTGCAAAGTTTGGTATTATTTAGTATTGGACTTTCAATACATTTAGTTTTACATTTTGGGGAAAGACATTTTCATTAAAAATGTGAAATATAAAAAAACTGTGCAAATATGCGAAGCAGAATTCAAACATGCTCTTGAATCCAACAATCATACAATTAATCTCCTGGTCACCTAACTAGTATTGCAATTTTCTGTATCTTTCACTTTCTAACAATCAACATTTACAAAATTCCTTTCTTAAAACAAAGTAATAGAAAGGAGCTACAATTATATGGTACTACCAGTTTAGAAACATAGAAAATAGGTGCAGGAGTAGGCCATTCGATCCTTCGAGCCTGCACCACCATTCAATAAGATCATGGCTGATCATTCGTTTGAGACAGTGATTAGAGCTCCTGCGCTATAGACCTCTGTGCACTCAAACTAACACATATGTGCAGAGCTCCTCACCCAACCCAGTAATTATTTTAATGTTTTGAGAGTGCAGAAACATTTTTTTTTCCAAATAGCTTAACTTTATCAAAAGACCAGGAGACCCAATGAAACCCAGGGCACTTTTTAAACCTGGCTCAACAATGAATTAGAGTAATATCTCAAATGGTGTCAAGTTCAAGTGGCGAGACTGCCTCCTCCAGCAGATTTCAAACAACTCCATTCTAGAGACAAATCAGAATCTTACTGCAGAATTATACTATCACTTTTCACCACAACACCACGGTGACAGTACAATTGCACGCCAGTGCAATAGTGATAACTACCATTATTACATAGAATCTACAGCACAGAAATAGGCCATTCGACCCACTCACTTTATACCACCCACTCTAATTAGCTCTTCCCACCCTACCCCCTATTTCTCTCTCTCTCTCTCTCTCTCTGTATGCTGCAAGTTTTGCCATAATGTTGAAGGAACCAGTATAGTGAACTATAATAACGTACCTTTCCTTCAGCCAATCCAAAAACGATTGCTTGATCTGCTGGCCAGATTAAACAAGTAACAGCACTCTAAAATATAAAATAAAAGTATTTATAATATGAAAAGCAATAACGAATATAGTGACGGAGTCCTTCACCGCATACAGAACCAAAATGTCAACAAAGGTAACCCATTGCAACATTTTAGGATGAACTGCAATTAAAAAGATTAATAAGTTATTGGGTTTCTGTATAACCTGTTGGACACACGCTGTCTGGAGTACTGAGCTTAGTTCTGCTCACAGGTACTGAGACAAACAAATAAAATGATTTCAGACATGAGGAATATAAGTTACACAGAATTACATAGAAATCACAACACAGAAACAGGCCATTCGGCTCAGCCAGTCTATGTTAATCCTCCACAGTAGTCCTGATCCCATGTGTCCAGCCTATTCCCACATCCCTTTATTCCTCTTACCCTTCAACCATGTTTCAAACCTATTTTTAAAAAGTTGACGTAGCCTCTACTTCAATCACTAACTCATTATTGCATCACATAGCTTCACATTCCTCTATGTTAGTGTTTCTCCTGCTCCCAATCCTAAATTACTACATTTAATCTTGCATCTCTGTGCCCTCATTCTAGATTGCTCAACCAACAATCAATTTCTATTCTGTTCCATTCCTTTAGAAACATAGAAAATAGGTGCAGGAGTAGGCCATTCGGCCCTTCAAGCCTGCACCACAATTCAATAAGATCATGGCTGATCATTCACCTCAGTACCCCTTTCCTGTTTTCTCTCCAGACCCCTTGATTCCTTTAGCCGTAAGGGCCATATCTAACTCCCTCTTGAATATATCCAGTGAACTGGCATCAACATCTCTCTGCAGTAGAGAATTCCACAGGTTAACAACTCTCTGAGTGAAGAAGTTTCTCCTCATCTCAGTCCTAAATGGCTTACCCCTTATCCTTAGACTGTGTCTCCTGGTTCGGGACTTCCCCAACATCGGGAACATTCTTCCTGCATCTAACCTGTCCAGTCCCGTCAGAATTTTATAGGTTTCTATGCGATCCTTTCTCATCCTTCTAAACTCCAGTGAATACAGGCCCAGTCGATCCAGTCTCTCCTCATAGGTCAGTCCTGCCATCCCGGGAATCAGAATGGTGAAACTTCGCTGCACTCCCTCAATAGCAAGAATGTCCTTTCTCAGATTAGGAGGCCAAAACTGAACACAATATTCCAGGTGAGGCCTCACCAAGGCTCTGTACAACTGCAGTAAGACCTCCCTGCTCCTATACTCAAATCCCCCAGCTCTGAAGGCCAACATACCATTTGCCTTCTTCACCGCCTGCTGTACCTACATGCCAACTTTCAATGACTGATGTACCATGACACCCAGTCTCGTTACACCTCCCCTTTTCCTAATCTGTCACCATTCAGATAATATTCTGTCTTCCTGCTTTTGCCACCAAAGTGGATAACCTCACATTTATCCACATTATACTGCATCTGCCATGCTTTTGCCCATTCATCTAACCTGTCCAAGTCACCCTGCAGCCTCGTAGCATCCTCCTCACAGCTCATACCACCACCCAGCTTAGTGTCATTTGCAAACTTGGAGATATTACACTCAATTCCTTCATCTAAAATCACTGATGTATATTGTAAATAAACGCCCCTATCAAATCATCCATAATTCCTTCTGTTCTACCAGTCAGCATCCTATTGAATCTGTGCTCAACATCCTTCCTATAGTATGGAGCCAAAAACTGCATACTACTGTGGTCTTACTGAGGTTTTATATGGATTCACTCTTGCCTCCGAGTCAGAAGGTTGTGGGCTAAAGCCCCAATCCAGAGACTTGAATACAGAATCTAAAAAGCTATGTGCACCTTGTCGACTTCATCACATTCGTCTACCATATGTCACCTCCTCAAAGAACTCTATCAGGTTTGTCAAGCACAATCTTCCTTTCTGATATGTGTTGGCCACTTCTAAATATTTTCCCTTCCCTTTAATGTATCAATTTCATTTTTAATTAAAGATGCCAAAACTTTTCCTGCCAGAGATGTTAAACTGACTGACCTGTAATTACCAGGGTCCTCCAGCACACATCAACCCTCAATAGAACACTGAAGTACAATTTCTAGAGCTGCTGCTATTTCTTCCCATCAGTTGGGTGAATACAGCTTTTTAAAATCTCAAATTAAACTTTCTCTTCACCACAAATTTATTTGTGACTTTTAATCATGGAGGATTAGTGGGTGGCAACAGAAGTGGAATACAGCTTTGCTTTTTGACTGGAAGTTTAATAGAAAAGGGCTGAAGCAAGTCACAAAGTATCAGTAACAGCAGAGAAGCAGTAATATTTAAAAACAGGGATGTAAAGAAGCATTGGCATTATGACAAAAGATTCTGACAGATGAACTATTCTCCTTTTCAGTTCAGCAAAGCTGAAAATAAGTTATTCCTGGAAAATTTATATATTGGGGGTAATTTTGCCACTGCGGCAATAGGGGATCGGCCGTCTGTGATACATCCCACTGAATTTTGCTCAGACAGGGTGTATAGTGGGCACGACTGCCAGCCTTCTGCCCTGACAAGGTTGTAAAATTCTATGGGTTCATTTTCAACGTTATGTGCTGGTCATAGGATAGTTCGGTTGAAGTCTGGTGGACGTATTTCTTTTGTGAAAAGTATTATGTCAAAGAAGCATTTGTTTAATACAATGTGGTTCGTAAAATAGTTTTGGGCTGGGATTTATAACACAAGCTATTATTCATCAAAGATGATTAAAACAGCACACCCATCTCTGCAATCCCGCTCAATGGGTAGCACTCATGCCTGAGTCAGATGGTTGAGAGTTCAAGTCCCACTCCGGGATCTTGAGCACAAAAATCTAGGCTGACACTGCAGTGCAGTGCTGAGGGAGCGCTGCACTGTCGGAGGTGCCGTCTTTCGGATGAGACATTAAACCGAGGTCCCGTTTGCTCTCTCAAATCGATGTAAAAGATCCCATGGCACTATTTCAAAGACGAGCAGGGGAGTTATTCCCAGTGTACTGGCCAATATTTATCCCTCAATCAACATAACAAAAAGCAGATTATCTAGTCATTATAACATTGCTGTTTGTGGGAGTTTGCTTGTGCACCAATTGGCTGACGCATTTCCTACATTAAAACAGTGACTACATCCCAAAATTAAATTAATTGGCTATTTTTACATGAAAGGCATCAGATTCCAATTTGTTATAGAAACATAGAAATTTACAGCGCAGAAGGAGGCCATTTCGGCCCATCGTGTCCATGCCGGCCAACAAAGTGCCACACGGCTCTTGGTCAGCAGCCCTGAAGGTTACATATAAACCTAGAAACAATGACGGAAAGGCAAAGAGCACACAGCCAACCAGTCTGCCTCACACAACTGCGACACCCCTTATACTGAAGCATTCTACACTCCACCCCAACTGGAGCCATGTGATCTCCTGGGTGAGGCAAAAACCAGATAAAAACTCAGGCCAATTTAGGGAGAAAAAAAATCTGGGAAAATTACTCTCCGACCCATCCAGGCAATTGAAACTAGTCCCGGAGATCACCCTGGCCGTATTCGATTCCCTGCAGTACTTACCATTATATCTGCGCCGTCCAACAAAACGTCATCTAGTCTAATCCCAATTACCAGCTCGAGGTCCATAACCCTGCAGGTTACGGCACTTTAAGTGCCCATTCAACCATTTCTTAAAAGTGGTGAGGATTTCTGCATCCACCAATCTTCCAGGCACCGAGTTCCAGATCCCCACAATCCTCTGTGTAAAGACCCCCTCAAATCCCTTCTAAACCTTCCACCAACCACCTTAAAACTATGCCCCCTCGTGCAAATTTGTTAATAAAATGACTAACTCCTGAAACTATCACAAATTTGTAAAATGGTGTTCCATCACCCAATGTCTTATCACATTTACCAACTGCATTGCTGATCAATACAGGATTAGGAAAGTCCCAGGTTCAATACCCTGTTTGTGATAAGGTCACTGCTCTCAGCTGGGGTGATAATAAGGGCTGCTCACAATTGGCCTCCACAAACCTGGGTAGAAAAGGGAAATTCAACCAACATTCCCAGTCCTGAATGTTGCTATACTCACCAATAAACAATAAATGCATGTCTGTTTCTGCTGAAATGTCTTATATTGCTTAACAGAGGAATATAAGGAAAAATGTAGACAGAAACAGAATTTGATTCTACGATTGTTGTAAGTTCATACTCTCGATGAACTGAATAAATTCTCCAGCCACAAAAGAATCAGATATGCTCAAACATGTTGACACAAAATGTGGAAATCAATGAAAGCTCCACATTATCCATATTAGAAAGTTCTCTTACCGTTTGTACAAACTTGTTACAGATAACCTTCTTGTCACCCCTAGAAAAATAAATGCAAAATAATCAAGTTTGGTTGCAATTGTTTAAAGCACCAAATCCACAAGAATCTATAAAAGACTGCAGCACAATTTACTGTGCTGTTCCAATTAAATGTTATAACATGGGACTGTTTTGTAATTGCTGAAGAAGCATTCAGAGCTAAAAATACTCCTTCCGTAAACAATTACTGCCTAATAAAAGTTTCACCTACTTTGGAAACTCAAGTCACGGCAGTAACAAGCATTACTAAATTCTACCCTCTCCCACCTTCCCTAGTTTCTGCACAGATCCATCACAGACCCAATCCACATCCAGACTGGGGTCAAGCAGGGCTGGGTCATCGTGCCAACCCTCTTCTCGATCTTCCTTGCTGCAATGCTCCATCTCACAAGCTCCCCACTGCAGTGGAACTAAACTACAGAACCAGTGGGAATCTGTTCAACTTTCATCATCTCCAGGACAGATCCAAGATCATCCCAACCTCTGTCGTCGAACTACAGTACGTGGATGAAGCCTGCGTCTGCGCACAGAGACTGAACTCCAAGTCAGTCAACATCTTCACTGAGGCGTATAAAAGCATGGGCCTTGCACTAAACATCTGTAAGGCAAAGGTCCTCCACCAACCTGACCCCGTCACACAGCACTGCCCTCCAGTCATCAAGATCCACGGCGAGGCCCTGAACAACGTGGACCACTTTCCATACCTCGGGAATCCATTATCAGCAAGGGCAGACATCAACGACGAGGTTCAACACCGCCTCCAGTGCGCTAGCGCTGCCTTCGGCCGCCTGAGGAAAAGAGTGTTCGAAGATCAGGTCCTCAAAGCTGCCACCAAGCTCATGGTCTACAGGGCTGTAGCGATACTCGTCCTGTATGGCTCAGAGACATGGACCATATACAGTAGACACCTCAAATCGCTGGAGAAATACCACCAACGATGTCTCCACAAGATCCTGCAAATCCCCTGGGAGAACAGGCGCACCAATATTCGCGTCCTCGATCAGCATCGAAGCACTGACCACACTCGACCAGCTCCGTTGGGCGGGCCACATTTGTGTCAGGCATGCGAACAGACTCCCAAAGCAAGCACTCTACTCGGAACTCCTACACAGCAAGCGAGCCCAAAGTGGGCAGAGGAAATGTTTCAACGACGCCCTCAAAGCCTCCTTGATACAGTGCAACATCCCCACTGACACCAGAGAGTCCCTGGCCAAAGACCGCCCTAACTGTAGAAAGTGCATCCGGGAGGGCGCTGAGCACCTCGAGTCTCGTCGCCGAGAGCATGCAGAAAACAAGCGCAGGCAGCGGAAGGAGCGTGCGGTAAACCAGTCCCATCCACCCTTTCCTTCAACGACTGTCTGTCCCAACTGTGACAGAGACTGTAATTTCCGTATTGGACTGTTCAGTCACCTAAGAACTCACTTTTAGAGGGACTGCCTATGTTGATGAGTTTCTGCACCCTGGACAGAAGTATTCAATATGTACATCAAAGGGCTTGTGCTCTGCAAAACTGGCACTTTAAATTCCACAATTGTAAAATGCCCACAGAGGTTACAGAGCAAACTCACATTAATAGTTTCTGAAATGCAGACATAAAACCTAAAAGGTGGCTTTGTCCCATATTGCAGCATAGTAATTAAAACACTGCATCATTTTCTGCCCAATGTTCTTAGTGTAATAGAGTTAGGGTACAGATAACATCTAAAAAATAAAAATCAATGCTTGGATTTTAGAAAACATGGGAATCACAGGTTGCTTAAGTGTACATCATTTCTGCACACTGATTAAAAAACTTTTTTTGTTAAATATCATTAAGTAACATCGTAGAAAAATAGTTTAAAAATTGAACAAAATATTAACACAGCAAAATATTATGATCCTGGAGAAGAAAATTAATCTGTAATTTCAGGAATAACTCAATGATCTGCATGATCAATCATACTGCTTTCACTGATGCTCACAAGTCTTTTAAACTCACATCCCATGCGCCCTTCATGATGAAGCTGAAAGCTATGGGTTCACATAGCTAAATCTTGAATTGTAGATGGAATCTATACTCCAGCGTACGATGTGCACTCACCTGAAGATACCGCGCAAATGCTGGTTCTTGGCACGCAATGCGCATGCGCCGAGAACCGGCTTTTGACAGATCCAACACATCCCCGCAGGAAGGACATCCGTGGGGCAGATATTGGGCTATTTACACAACTCTTGCCCAGCGAATGTCCTTCAAACTCTTACGTCTTTTACCAGCGTATTTTATATTAAAAACCCTGTCCATTAAGGCAAGTTTATTTTTAACACTATTAAAACACTTTTTTTTTAAATCAAAAAAATATATTTTTTTTCTAAAACATGTAATTACATTCAATTTCAATTAATTTTAAATGTGAGGTGTTTTTTTTTTATTTATTGTGTTGTGTTTCTTTTTTTTGGGGGTATTCTCATTGATAGTAATGGGAGCTCGTACAAGCAGAGCTCCCATTACAGGTTGAGCATCCGAAATCCGGAGTTTCTAAATTTGGAATGTTCCTGAATCCGGACACCAGGCCGATCCGTGGCGGGGCTATCCGATATCCTGAAAATGCTCTGAAATCCAGACACACTGCCAAACCGATTACTGCCACGATTTGGGCCCAGGGAAATTCCAAAAAACAAAAACTCCAACCCACCTCTTCTTGCAAGTCTTCACACCCACAGGTACCACGGCTCCTGGGGGTCCGCAACGCAGAACCTCCCCCCGGGCGTCTTCCCTCGGCCAGAACACGGGCGCGCTAAAACTCCAAAGCAGGCGACCTCAGCACCCCCAGCCTTGCACACCGGCAGTCCGCCGAAAACCGCTACCGCAAGACCCCAGCGAAACTCCGCAAATGGCACTTTCCGAACGGCACAACAAAACAACTCTCTGAAAACCGGAGACACACAGCGGAGTCATCCGGGATCAGCTTGGCATTTCCGGATCCGGAAGACGTTCCAAAATCCAGAAATACCCTTCCCTCAGCTCGGGTGTTTCCAGATTTGGGACGTCGGAAAGACGTTCCGAAATCTGAAAATCCAGATATTCGGAATGGCCTTGGTCCCAAGGTTTCCAGATTTCGGAAGCTCTATCTGTATTATCACTGAGAATACCAGATGTCCATTGGTGGTCCAGGCCCACATGATTCCAGGTGACGAATATGTACCTGGAAGACATGTTCCCGTACGCTGCACAGCAAATGGAGGCTTCCAACCAGAATCCTACGTTCCTCCAGGGCCACCAGCTATTTTCGTAAAAATATTTCGGGTCGGAGGCATTCATCCGAAGGAAGCCTTCGACTGCAATTTCCCCTCCATTAGTGTTATTTTGAGTTTTTTGTAATTTTTTTACAAAATTGTATTTTGAAAGATAAGTTAAATTCAATAACCCCAAAAAAGGGCACGAGGATCGCGATGCACAATTAAGCCACGCCTGTTCAATGCAGTCCTTGCCCTGCTCTAAGGTTGCAGTTGTGGCTGCAGCAAGTGGCAGATTTCAGTGAAGACGTCCTGACTGAAGCGCAGACGTCGCATACATTTTTCCTCATGGAGGTTCAGGTAGGAGAATTTCCCGCTGAACACCCAAGGCGGATATGGTCTCCTGCCGAGAGCCTTTGTCCTCTTCCCTCTTCCCTCTTCCCTCTTCCAACAGCATCATCATGCTCTACCTGCCCTTTCTCCAAGTCATGCTGTATTTTCCAAGGTGAATTCCTATTAGTGCACCTATGTTTGCCAGCAAGTGGTTGTGCAGAAGCCTTGAACTCAGGAAAAAGTCCTTCAACGCCTGCCACAGCACTGCCTGTAGGTGTTGGCAACTTTAAACAACTATAGAAAGCACCAAACACCATTGGACGCGTACCAACAGCCAGAAGAAATCAACCAGAAACTGGCCTCTAAGTAGCTGATGATCCCTTTAAATAGCGCTGATGGTGGAGGGGGGAGGTCTTTCCTGCTGTTCAGCTGTGTGAGTTTAAGAGAGGGCGTTAGTTGGAACGTTAAGTTCCAAAATGGCAGCGCTGGCGTCAAATCAGCATTGTATGCTGATTGGCGCCATGATCAGCCTGCTCTACATTCTTCACTGCACATGAGCTAACGCCATTTTGAACCTCTAAGGGCACTCGTAGCGCCCAAAAAACATCCACTACGGATCAGAATTTTGCACCAAAATAGTTTAGGTCATCGAGAACTATCCACCTTGAATTCTATTCAATGTTTTACATAAGAACATAAGAAATAGGAGCAGGAGTAGGCCATTTGGCCCCTCGAGCATGCCCCGCCATTCAATAAGATCATGGCTGATCTGATCTTAGCTTCAACTCCACTTTCCTGCCCGCTCCCCATAACCCTTGACTCCCTTATTATTCAAAAATCTGTCCATCACCACCTTAAATATATTCAGTGACCCAGCCTCCACAGCTCTCTGGAGAAGAGAATTCTAAAGATTCACGACCCTCAGAGAAGAAATTCCTCCTTATCTCCGTTTTAAATGGGTGACCCCTTATTTTAAAATTATGCCCCCCAGTTCTAGATTCCCCACGAGGGGAAACATCCTCTCTGCATCTACCCTGTCAAGTCCCTTCAGAATCTTATATGTATCAATGATTACCTCTCATTCTTCTGAACTCCAATGAGTATAGGCCCAAACTGTTCAACCTTTCTTCATAAGCCAACCCCTTCATCTCAGGAATCAACCTCATGAATCTTCTCTGAATTGCCTGCAATGCAAGTATATCCCTCCTTAAATAAGGAGACCAAAATTGTACACAGTACTCCAGGTGTGGTCTCACCAACGTCCTGTATAGTTGTAGTAAGACTTCTCTGCTTTTATACTCTATCCCCCTTGCAATAAAGGCCAACATTCCATTTGCCTTCCTGATTATTTGCTGTACCTGCATACTAACTTTTTATGTTTCATGTACAGGGACCCCCAGGTCTCTCTGTGCCGCAGCATTTTGTAATCTCTCCCCATTTAAATAATTATTTGCTTTTTTATTTTTCCTACCAAAGTGGATAACTTCACATTTTCATCAAATGCTTGATGCCATTGTAAGAGTCAAACTCGGGTGCCTGTTGGTGGCATATCTGAAAATATTGCAGCGCTCCCTTTTACGGATGATACTGTATTCCTGGCAGACTCGCCTGGGAATCCAGTGCATTCCATGCACTGCCTTAAACAAGGGAGTTAATCAATGAGGTATGATTGTCAGTGCTCCCAAATACAGAATTATGGCATTGCACAACTAAAGATGGAATCTCAAAAGTATTGATTAGAAGAGGGTGGCGGGGGCGATCACCCTTGGTGAGTACTGCTCTTTGCTAAAGCCCCTCATATGGATACTGATAAGGTAATTGATGAACAGTAAACCTGATGTGGCAACTGATTTGGAAATCTAGATCATCAAAGTAGCTGGTACAAGGCTTCTTCCACAATATTGAAGGCAGAGGTCTGTTGCATATCTGACAAGGAAGCTTTTAACATTTAGCAATGACAGCGATCTGGAGGCTAAGAAGAACCCACACTCATATATTCAGGGCTTGAGTGCTGAGGGGCAAGCAGCTGCTGAAGCTCCACAATGTGAACTGGTGGAACCACCACTGAATGAGACATGGTGCGTGTCCCTGCTCTGGTCAGAATGATGGTAACAATATGTTTTATGGCGAGTTGTGCTGCTCAATATATCGCTCATGAAGTGCTCTTTACCTGTGCTGTCCACTTAGCAAGGATTCAAACTCACATTTGTCTAACAACCAAAAATATTATCTGCCTGGGAGGGAGGAGGGGTGAGGTGGGGATGAAGAACTCTCTGGAATCGTGGTGATGCACCAGTCAATGGAAGTTTAGAATGAACTCAACAAGTCAGATTTGATAATCCAATACCTGAACTAGGTAGGACTGCAGTACTTACAGTGCTGATCAACATGGCAGCCTAGCTCACGAATGGAACTTGGAGGCACAGACCAGTCACTGGGGACTGGGATTCTCTTAAACTCAGCTCCAAATAACCCTGCAGTGCAAATCCCTGCTGGGTAGAGAGGTTGTAGCTGGACAAGCAGAGCAAAATTTAACAATGATCTGCTCCAGTGAGCCTATTATCAGCAAGGGCAGACATCGACGACGAGGTACAACACCGCCTCCAGTGCGTCAGCGTAGCCTTCGGTTGACTGAGGAAGAGTGTGTTCGAAGATCAGGCCCTCAAATCTGGCACCAAGCTTATGGTCTACAAGGCTGTAGTGATACCCACCCTCCTGTATGGCTCAGAGACATGGACCATATGCAGTAGACACCACAAATCGCTGGAAAAATATCACCAACGATATCTCCGCAAGATTCTGCAAATCCCCTGGGAGGATAGATGCACCAACGTCCGTGTTCTCAATCAGGCCAACATCCCCAGCATCGAAGCACTGACCACACTCGACCAGCTCAGATGGGCCTGGTCACATTGTCCACGTACCCGACACAAGACTCCCAAAGCAAGCACTCTACTCGGAACTTCTACACGGCAGCCAATCCCCAGATGGGCAGAGGAAATGTTTCAAGGACACCCTCAAAGCCTCCTTGACAAAGTGCAACATCCCCACCGACACCTGGGAATCCCTGGCCAAAGACCGCCCTAAATGGAGGAAGAGCATCCGGGAGGGCACTGAGCACCTCGAATCTCGTCGTCGAGAGCATGCAGAAAGCAAGCGCAGGCAGCGGAAGGAGCGTGCGGCAAACCAGTCCCACCCACCCTTTCCTTCAACAACTGTCTGTCCCACCTGTGAGAGACTGTAATTCCCGTATTCCTGTACAGTCACCTTAGAACTCACTTTGAGTGGAAGCAAGTCTTCCTCGATTTCGAGGGACTGCCTATGATGATGAGCTGTATGCTTTTAGCTGGCTAAATTCCAGCAGTACCTTTGCACACACAGAGTATTGGCTCTGCGTGCCTTAGCTCCCTAGATTACACCAAAGGGAAACGTCACAGGTGGGTGTAGATTTCCCAGCAGCATGACTGAAACTCTTAAACATAATGCGCCCCCAAAAAATCGACATAATATTAGGACTTACCATTCTTCTCCAATTTTATAAACATATATGATACTGTCTGTCTGCCCAATGGCTATTTTGGTAGAATCTGGCGAAAAGGCCATGCCTTTGACCATATAGCTTTTCTTGCCATACTAAAAAAAAGCATATACATTTTTTAAATAATTCGTTTGCAATAATCAGTGAGACCAGAACACATAATTCTGTAAGAACTTTACAGAGATGACTGCAGATGAGCATAATTAATTTATGATTTCACAAATGAAATTAACCAGACAACAGATCAATCAGAACTTGCATTGTCACTTGCCTCTGACCTCACTTCAGAATCGACCAATCACCAGAAAAAAACCTACGTCCATTGATAATATTTTGCATGGGTTACAATCTGTGTCGAACAAGTGCTCTCCATGTCATAAATTTAACGTTAACAGCAATAATATTACAGGTAGCACAGGTTCTGAAAACAAATGAACTGGTTAACTCCTACCAGTGCACATACAGCAAGGTATTATTTATACAGTACTAACTGATTTCACAAGGTGTTGCACACACCTCCAGATATTGGATTTGGAACATGTTTGTCATATTTAACTGCTAAATGAAAACAAACTTATTAGAACTTCATTTTGAAATTATAAATGCAAGAAAAATTATTTTACTAAGCAAGGGAGATGTACAGTGACAATTTAGTAAAATAATTCTTTGCGAACTTTACAGATGAAGTAAAATAAATCCCCTGCCGTTTATCAATAATCAACTAAGCTTCAAGATTCAAAATTCACCAAAAGGTACCCAGTGTGTAAAGAACTGTGATTTGTCTTTCCCCCTTTGCAAAATAGGTTTCCTTGTCCAACGTTTTTCAATTCAAATAGCTTGTAACAGAAGTCGGTTCAATTTTCAGCTCTCATAATTCAGCTGAGAATGCATACAACACAGGACTTAAAGGAATATTAGTTTTCTGACACTGAGGTTATATTTAATGTCTAAATATAGAAAAGAAAACCACCATCCTACTGTATGACTGTCAATGGCACTTCTCTGTAAATAAATGTTAACTAACATGTCAAGTTATTACATATAATCTTTTGAAAATTAGGGATTTTTTTTAACCTTGGAATCAGCAGGTTTAGTGGAGAATTTATCTCTTCTTTCTCCATTTTCATCATAGAGAAGAACAACTCTGTCCACAGTGCAGACTGCAAACTTGCTGTTATTGGGTGCCCATGACATACATGTAACTTTTGCAGCACCATCCTTGAAAGAGGGAAAAACACCAAAGTTCATAAGTTAATATTGCATTAAAGAAACAAGGATTCATCCCATTTGACATTGTTTCTTTTCCAGAATTTCATATTATGTGTTAAATAAGACTAAGGTCCTAGTCTCAACCACCTTCTTCGGCAACCCACTGAAACTGATCACCTTCAACATAATGAAATATTTTCTGATGTCTGATGTCCTGAATTAGCCCTTCACAATCCTTAACCTGCTTTTAAATTCCACGCTCCAGGGCAATGACTGGCTTTGTTTCTTTTTAAAGATGGTTGTGACACTTACAAGTGTGACATCTGAACGGTGTCTGATGAGCAATAAGCAGGCAGCAGGTAGTGTGTAGCAGTACTCAGAAGTATCCCTACATGGTAATGGAAGGGTGGCCCTGGGATCAATAGGAGTAGTGATGGGGTCCTGCAAGAAGAGAGGAGTATTGAGGTCTGGGATAATTGAGGAGAGAAATTATTGAGAGTGGAAATAAAAAGTGGGACATTAACTTGTGGATGGGAATTCTGGGCTGTAGCTTGATGGTGGTACTGTGGTGAGAAACAGAATCACATAAAAGTGTGAGCTACCACTCAGAACTGAATAACTGATCAGCATCAATAACATGCCCAAAATGCAGATTGAACAACAGTGATCCCCTAGAAATATGAACAGATAAAATGTGTGACTGATCAGAAAATAACATACTCCAAGTGGGATGAAAAAATGCTGCAAATCTGCAACACAAATTCTGACTACATTACATTTCAAAATTATTGCATTGGCTGTAAAGTGTTTTGGGCAGTTCTAAGTTTGTGAAAGGTGCTATAGAAATGCAAGTCCTGTCAGAAGGACTGACGTTGCGAGCGATATGGATGGGCACCAACATTCATAGAATCATAGAATGGGTACAGAATAGAACGCGGCCATTTGGCCTGTCGAGCCAGTGCCGGCTCTCTGCAAGAGCAACTCAGCTATTCCCACTCACCCGTCCTTTCCCCGTAGCCTTGCAAATTTTTTCTTTCAGGTAATTATTCAACTCCTTTTTGAAAGACAAGATTGAGTCTGCCTCCACCACACTTTCAGGCAGTGCATTCCAGATCCTAACCACTCACTGCGTAAAAAAGTTTTTTCTTACATCGCCTTTGGTTATTTTGCCAATCACCTTAAATTTGTGTCTTCTGGTTCTTGACACTTCTGCCAATAGGAACAGTTTCTCTCAATCTACTCTGTCCTAACCCCTCATGATTTTGAACACCTCCATCAAATCTCTTCTCTTCTCTGCTCCAAGAAGAACAACCCCAGCTTCTCCAGTCTATCCACGTAACTGAAGTCCTTCATCCTTGGAATCATTCTCGTAAATCCTTTCAGCATCTTCTCTACATCCTGCCGAAAGTGCGGTGCCCAGAATTGGACACAATACTCCAGTTGAGGGCAACCCAGTGTTTTATACCCATTCATAATTATTTCCACGCTTTTGTACTCTACACTTCTATTCATGAAGCTCAAGATCCTGTATACTTTTTTTAAACTGCTTTCTCAACCTGCCCTGCCACATTCAACGATTTGTGCACATATAGAATCATAGAAAATTACAGCACAAGAGGAGGCCATTCGGATCATCGTCTCCATGGTCAGTCAAGAGTGACACAGCCTAATGCCACCTTCCAGCACTAGGTCCGTAGCCCTGTAGGTTACGGCTCTTTAAGTGCACATCCAAGTACTTTTTAAATGTGATGAGGGTTTCTACCTATACCACCCTTTCATGTAGGGAGTTCCAGCCCTCCACCCCGCCCCCGCTGGGTGAAACCATTGACCCCTAGGTCTCTCTGTTCATGCACCCCCTTTAGGATTGCACCCTTTAGTTTAGACGTTACAATTAAAATCGGCAGCAGAAAACCACTGACAGCTCGCACTTCCCCCAAATACTCAGGGCCTCCCCGCTGCGCCTGCTGCTCGGTGCAGTGGAAGCCCGAGTGCCTGGCCCTACCTGGGGGCTCAACAGGGTTTTCAGGTGCTTCAGCTGCATTCTGTCACCGCCGCGTTCCCTCCGCTTTGTCTCTCTGCTGTCGCCGAACCCACCCGCCGTTACCCTGGTTACCGTAACCCCGTGACCTCACGCACCCTGCGGGCCAGCCCGCGCGGCTGGTGATGACGTCACGCGGCGCGGGCTCGATCAGCCATAGGTCCACAAGGCTCAATTTATTTTCTCAATATTTCCAGCATTTTCTGTTTATATTTTAATGTATTTTCCAATATGTTTTTAATTCAACCTGCAAAACTGAAAAAAATCAAAAGAGCCATTGCTTCAAACGAAAAAGCCCCAAGAATTGAGATAGCGGTCTTTCCGGAATGGCGGCGGCCCGCTGGGGATCGGCGTCGCTCTCCCGGACAACCACGGACCGTGTGCACCGTGCTGACCTTCAAATTGCTAGCTTGTCCCACGCAGATGGGAAGTCAGATTGGACTGTAGCAATTGGGTTTGGTGTGGAATTAAACGTTTGTTTATGTGAAGAAAATGTAAACACAAAAGGTTTATTTTCCGCATCACATTAAAAAATACCGATCTTTCAAAAGTGGAGATGCCGGGGATTGAACCCGGGGCCTCATACATGCAAAGCATGCGCTCTACCACTGAGCTACATCCCCGCTGTTATGTTAGTGCCCGGCACTATATAGATGCTTTGGCGGAATGTAGAGCACGTGTTGCATGTTTTCATCCAGACAATTCACTTGTATTGTTTTCAATTTGCTGCAGATTTAAATCCGATTTACAGGAGCGCCACTCGGCGACGGGATCACCAACTTTCCTCCGACCCTGACAGCGGGAACGGGAAATATGAACCGGCGGCTCAGTGCACGTTCTGTGTTTGCAGCATTAGTTGACATTTGATATCACATAGCACCCTATTACTGGGTTTCACGCAGATACTTAAACAGAACCGAAATACTACAGATGCTGGAAATATGAAATTAAAAAAAGAAAACGGTTTGCACTTGCATAAATAAGTAGTATAGTATACTTTAACTAGTATAAACTGGTAAATGGGTTGTAAGAGGAGGCATGGAAATTATGATGAACCTGTATAACAGACTGATTCGACCCCAACTAGAGTATTGTATCCAATTCTGGGCACCACACTTTAAGAAGAATGTGAAGGCCTAACGAGTCTGGACAGAGTAGATAGAGAGAAACTGTTCCCAAGGGTCGAGAACCAAAGGACACAGATTCAAAGTGATTGGCAAAAGAACCAAAGGCGATGCAAGAAAAAACATTTTTACCCAGCAAGTGGTTAGGATCTGGAATGCACTACCCGAGAGGGTGGTGGAGGCAGGCTCAATCTTTCAAAAGAGAGTTGGATAAGTATCTGAAAGAAAAAATTGCAGGGCTGCGGGAAAGGGCAGGGGAGTAGGACTCGCTGAGAGTCAACATGGGCTGAATGGCCTTCTTTGCTGTAACCATTCTATGATTCTATGAAACTTCTATCTCTTAACATCTTCCAGTTCTGATGCAGGGTCATTGGCCTGAAACTTAAACTCTGTTTCTCCAGAGATGCTGCCTGACATGCGGAGTGTGTTATGTATGTAAACATTACCAATGTGTAAGACTTGCCACAAGGGGGCGCACCTGTGGGAGACCCAAGGGTCACCTGCACATCCTGGGCAAGCAGGTATAAAAAGCAGTCTACCATGCTGCCTCCTCACCCTGGAGTTACAATAAAGAGACCAAGCTCACAACAGTTTGAGCTTAAGATATACAGTCTTGTGGAGTTATTCTAAATGTAACAATTGGCGACGAGTAACAGATCACAAACTTTCACGCAGTTATGGCTGCCATTGGTATTCTTAAGAGATTTGTTGAGTGTGATGCTTGGGAAGCCTTCGTTGAGCGTCTTGACCAGTACTTCGTGGCCAACGAACTGGAAAAAGACGAAACCGCGATCAAGCACAGGGCGCTTCTTTCTCCTCACCGTTTACGGGTCCACGATATATAGCCTCATCAAAAATTTGCTAGCACCGACGAAACCAACAGACAAGACATATGAAGAATTGTGCACACTGATTCGGGAACACCTCAAGATGAAGGAGAGCATCTTGATGGCCAGGTATCGCTTTTATACGCACCACCGCTCCGAGGGCCAAGACGTGGCGAGCTATGTCGCCGGCCTAAGATGCCTTGCGGGACCGTGCGTACTTGCTGGAATTTTGGGGATAGTGTTGCGAGACTTTTTCATGCTTGGATTCAGCCACAAGGTCATTCTTTGCAAACTGCTGTCTGCCGAATCCCTAGATCTGAGCAAGGCCATCACGATAGCCCAGGCTTTTATGTCCACGAATGATAACACTAAACAGACATCATTGCAGCATCGGAACTCACCGGCAAGTACTGTGCATAAAATAACGCCTTCAGCAGGCAGAACTGTACATGGCAGGGCCTACATGTCCGCAGAGGCCAGACCTAGGATGGCTCAGAGTCCGCCGTGGGGCGTGAATGCAAATCCATTAGCACCATGTTGGCGCTGCGGGGGTAATCATCGAGCCCATCAATGTCGATTCAAGCACTACGTGTGTAAGGGCTGTGGAACAATGGGGCACCTACAGCGAATGTGCAGACGTGCTGCGACTCACCACGTGGCAGAGTCGGCAGAAGATGACCAATCCGGCGTGGATCATGCTGAACGAGTAAGAGAGGCAATTCAACCCGAGGCTGAAGAGGAAGCGATGGGGCAGTCAGAATCTGCGGGGACTACAAGGTAACGATCAACCGAGTCTCATTACAGGACCAGTACCCACGACCCAAAACAGATGACCTGTTTGCAACGCTAGGAGGGGGAAAGTCTTTCACCAATCTGGATCTAACCTCTGCTTACATGACACAGAAGGTGGCTGAACTTTCGAAAAAATTGACGTGCATCAATACGCACAGAGGACTGTTCATATACCACAGATGCCCCTTTGGGATGCGTTCGGCGGCGGCCATCTTCTGGAGGAACATGGAGAGTCTGCTGAAATCAGTTTGACGCACCGTGGTGTTCCAAGACGACATCCTGATCACTGGGCGCAACACCACCGAACACTTGCACAACCTGGAAGAGGTTCTCAAGTGACTGGACAGAATAGGACTCAGGTTGAAACGCTCCAAGTGTGTTTTCCTGGCACCTGTGGTCGAATTTCTGGGGTGAAAGATTGCGGCGGACAGCATCAGACCCACGGACTCCAAGACGGAAGCCATCAAGAATGCACCCAGGCCACAGAATGTGATGGAGCTGTATTCGTTCCTGGGACTCCTCAACTATTTTGGTAACTTTCTACCGGGGTTGAACACTTTGCTGGAACCATTGCATTTATTGGTATGCAAGGATGACGACTGGGTTTGGGGTAAAGCTCGAGACAGCCTTTAACAAGGCCAGAAACCTGCTATGTTCTAACAAGCTATCTGTATTGTATGACCTATGTAAACGTTTAGTACTAGCTTGTGATGCATCTTTGTACGGGGTCAGTTGTGTGTCACAGCAAGCCAATGGGTCAGGCAAACTGCAACCGGTTGCATATGCGTCCAGAAGTTTATCTAAGGCTGAAAGAGCCAACAGTATGATTGAAAAAGAAGCATTAGCATGTGTATACGGGGTTAAGAAAATGCACCGATACCTATTTGGGCTCCGGTTCGAGTTCGAAACTGACCACAAACTGCTCATTTCGTTGTTCTCAGAAAGCAAAGGTATTAACACCAATGCTTCGTCCCGCATCCAAAGATGAGCACTAACGTTATCTGCGTATGACTATGTAATCCGCCACAGACCAGGCACAGAGAACTGTGCGGATGCCCTCAGTCGGCGACCATTGCCCACCACCGGGGTGGAAATAGCACAACTTGCAGACTTGTTCCTTGTAATGGATGCTTTTGAGAGCAAGGGATCACCTATCACGGCTCACCAGATCAGGATCTGGACTAGCCAGGACCCGGTGCTACACTAGTAAAAAGCTGCATCTTCAATGGGAGCTGGTCGGCGGTCCCAGGGGAAATGCAAGACGAAATTAAGCCGTTTCACCAACGCAAGGACGAAATATCCATCCATTCGGATTGCCTCCTATGGGATAATCGTGTAATTTTACCAAAAAAAAGGCAGGGAAACATTTATACGCGACCTTCACAATACCCACCCAGGCATAGTCATGATGAAGGCTATTGCCAGGTCGCACGTTTGGTGGCCTGGCATTGACTCAGAATTGGAGTCATACGTACACCAATGCAACACTTGCTCACAGTTGAGCAATGCACCAAGGGAGGCCCCACTGAGTCTGTGGTCATGGCCCTCCAAACCGTGGTCAAGGGCCCACATAGCTTTCGCTGGCCCTTTTCTAGGAAAGATCTTCCGAGTAGCAGTGAATGCTTACTGTAATTGGATTGAATGTATAATAATGTCATCATGTATATCCACTGCCACCATTGAAAGCCTCTGAGCCATGTTCGCCACCCATGGTTTGCCCGACGTCCTTGTTAGTGACAATGGACCATGTTTCACCAGCTTGGAATTCAACGAGTTCATACCCGACTATCTCGGATTCTGCTCAGATACCGCACGCGACCCCACTCGCTTACCGGGGTTCCCCCCCACAGAACTGCTAATGAAGAGAGCACTCAAAACCAGGCTCTCCTTAGTCCACCCAGATCTCAATGATCATGTAGAAACTCGGCGTCACCGTCATAACATGTACCACGATCGCGCGGCTGTATCACGTGACATTGAGGTAATGACTCTGTGTTTGTTCTTAATTATGGTCATGGTCCCAAATGGGTTGCTGGCACTGTGTTAGCCAAGGAGGGGAATAGAGTGTTTGTTGTCAAACTTTTGAACAGGCAAACATGCAGAAAGCACTTGGGTCAGACCAAACTGTGATTCACTGACAACCAAGAACAATTTGAAGAGGACATTACCATCATTGACCCACCTACACACACCCAACCAGCAATCGACCTCGTGGTCAACCGCGAGGATGAATCCACCATGCCGACAGTCCGATCAGACCGACCACACCGCAGTGCAGCAATGATCCAATAACTCACCCATGCCAGGACTTCAACTCAGGCGATCAACCCGGGAACGCACAGCCCCGGATTGCCTCAACTTGTAAATAACTTGTACATAAGACTTTGGGGGGGGAATGATGTTATGTAAACATTACCAATGTGTAAGACTTGCCACCAGTGGAAGACCCAAAGGTCACCTGCACACCCTGGACAAGCAGGTATAAAAGGCAGTCTACCATGCTGCTTCCTCACTCTGGAGTTACAATAAAGAGACCAAGGTCACAACAGTTTGAGCTTAAGATATACAGTCTTGTGGAGTTATTCTAAATGTAACAGAACCCAAGATCTGTTGAACGTTAGTCATAGCATTCATCAACCTTGGCCAATGGGGTTCTGCTGCATAGGACCCTGGAGTAGCCATTTTCTCCTGGTGATCTGCAGCTTGGTCATGCTGCATGCACAGACTCAGGCTGTGAACGCCTCAATAGGTACCCTCAAAATCTATAGGATGCTTGCCACATTCTTGAATGATGTCATGATGTTTGACCTATCAAAGTGGCATTCTAGGTAGGACCTCTAAGATCCGAATCTGTGGGCTGAGCAGCTGAAAGAGCCTTTGAACTGGTTCTCTGGCCATGTGGTTGTGACATCATGGGCCACCCTGACCTGCGAGAGAACATCTCCGCAGGTCAGGGTTATAAAAACAGCTGGAGCGCCGGGCCCTGGGACATCGTGGGCTACCCCGACCTGCGAGAGAATACCTCTGTGTGCGCACAAATGTGCGACGGCTTCGAGGTGGGCGACTGGGTAACGTCATCAGAACCCAGGTCGCCGTTTGGCATGTGGGCAGGAGCATTGGTGGGGCCCTGGTACAGCAGAGGAGCGGGAAAATTGTGGCAGACTTGCGACGCGTGATCGGGGCGGAGGAGTGATGAGGGATCGTGGTTGAGATTTGGTGGGTGATCATGACGGAGGTTCGGCGAATATTTGGTGCGGAGGGAGATCGTGGCGAAAGTGCGGCAAGTGTTTTTGTGGTGGAGGAGTAGTGAGGTATCGTGGCTGAGGTGCGGCGAATGTTTATGGCGAAGGAGCGGTGAGAGATCATGGCGGAGCTGCTGTGAATGAGGGTACAGGGCCCAGAAGAGCCGAGGGCCCAGGGGCAGCACGGATCTAGTGCGCACACTGTGATATGTGTGCGCACTAGATCCGTGCAGCAGAGCAGGTCTCCAGGCGTCCTGGTTAACCCTTGCCACTGGATAAAGGCCTAGCTCCGTCAAGCCCGTGTGGTGGCTGATGTGCAACGGTCACCACACGTTAAAAAAATCCATGCACCGGCATCTTTCACCCCCTCAATTGGAGTTCAGGACTGGAACATCGGGTCCTTCATTGAAACATCTGTGAACTCATGTGGAAGCAAGTCATCCTTGTTCGAGGGACCGCCTATGATGATGTGTCTCCTGTAATTTCACCTATATTTGCTGTTTTTCACTTGTGCCCTGTACTCCACCAAGTGCTCTGCAACTCACTAACCCCTCTGCAGTGGATATATGTGTGATGATGCTTGCCAATCAATCATAGACAGTCCCTCGAAATTGAGGAAAACTTGCTTCCACTCTAAAAGTGAGTTCTCAGGTGGCTGTACATTCCAATGCAGGAATTACAGTCTCTGTCACAGGTGGGGCAGATAGTGATTGAAGGAAAGGGTGGGTGGGAAGCCTGGTTTGCCGCACATTAATTCCGCTGTCTGTGCTTGATTTCTGCATGCTCTTGATGATGACACTCAAGGTGTTCAGCGCCCTCCCGGATGCTCTTCCTCCAATTTGGGCGGTCTTGGACCAGGGATTCGCAGGTGCCGGTGGGGATGTGACACTTTATCAAGGAGGATTTGCGGGTGTCCTTGAAATGTTTTCTCTGCCCACCTGGGGCTCACTTGCTGTGCAGGAATTCTGAGTAGAGCGCGTGTCGGGCATGCGGACGATGTGACCTGCCCAACGGAAATGGTTGAGTGTGGTCAGTGCTTTGATGTTGGCCTGAGCGAGAACACTGACATTGGTGCATCTATCCTCCCAGTAGATTTTCAGGATCTTGCTGAGGCAGCATTGGTGGTACTTCTCCAGTGCTTTGAGATGTCTGCTGTATATGGGCCAGGGTCATGCAGGGCTGCATCATTGCACTAACGCTTTTCTCGATCTTCCTTGCTGCAATGCTCCTTGCTAGAGTGGAACTAAACGATAGAACCAATGGGAACCTGTTCAACCTTCGCCACCTCCAGGCTAGATCCAAAGTCATCCCATTCTCTGTCATCGAACTACAGTAAGCAGATGACGCTTACATCTGCTCAGAGGCCGAACTCCAAACCATCATCAACAGCTTCACCGAGGCATATGAAAGCATGGGCCTTACACTAAACATCCGTAAGACAAAGGTCCTTCACCAACCTGAGCCCGCCACACAGCACTGACCCGCGGTAATCAAAATCCACGGTGTGACCTTGGACAATGAGAACCATTTTCCATACCTTGGGAGCCTACTATCAGCAAAGGCAGACATCGATGACGAGGTCCAACACAACCTCCAGTGTGCCAGCGCAACCCTCGGTCACCTGAGGAAGAGAGTGTTTGAAGACCAGGACTTCAAATCTGGCACCAACTTATGGTCTACAGGGCTGTAGTGATACCTACCCTCCTATTTGGCTCAGAGACGTGGACCATATACAGCAGACATCTCAAAGTGCTGGAGAAGTGCTGCTTGCCATTGTAAGAGTAAATTACACCATTCCTACATCTGAAATGTACTAACATACGCATTGTTGGTAAAATGCACCTATAGATCTGCTCAATCTATATTTTAAAAACATAGAAACGTAGAAAGTAGGTGCAGGAGTAGGCCATTCGGCCCTTCAAGCCTGCACCACCATTCAATAAGATCATGGCTGATCATTCACCTCAGTACCCCTTTCCTGCTTTCTCGCTATACCCCTTGATCCCTTTAGCTGTAAGGGCCATATCTAACTCCCTCTTGAATATATCCAATGAACTGGCATCAACAACTCTCTGCAGTCGGGAATTCCACAGATTAACAACTCCCTGAGTGAAGAAGTTTCTCCTCATCTCAGTCCTGAATGGCTTAGCCCTTATCCTTAGACTGTGTCCTCTGGTTCTGGACTTCCCCAACATCAGGAACATTTTTCCTGCATCTAACCTGTCCAATCCCATCAGAATTTTATATGTTTCGATGAGATCCCCTCTTATCCTTCTGAACTCCAGTGAATAAAGGTCCATTCGATCGAGTCTCTCCTCATATGTCAGTCCAGCCATCCCGGGAATCAGTCTGGTGAATCTTCGCTGAATAGCAAGAACGTCCTTCCTCAGATTAGGAGACCAAAACTGAACACAATATTCCAGGTGAGGCCTCACCAAGGCCCTGTACAACTGCAGTAAGACCTCCCTGCTCCGATACTCAAAACCCCGAGCTATGAAGGCCAACATACCATTTGCTTTCTTCACCGCCTGCTGTACCTGCATGCCAGCTTTCAATGACTGATGCACCTTCGTTTTTCCAAATCTGTCACTATTCAGATAATATTTGGTCTTCACGTTTTTGCCCCCAAAGTGGATAACCTCACATTTATCCACATTATACTGCATCTGCCATGCATTTGCCCACTCACCTAACCTGTCAAGTCACCCTGCAGCCTCTTAGCGTCCTCCTCACAGGTCACACCGCCACCCAGTTTAGTGTCATCTGCAAACTTGGAGATATTACACTCAATTCCTTCATCCAAATCGTTAATGTATATTGTAAATAGCTGGGATCCAAGCACTGAGCCCTGCGGCACCCCACTAGTCACTGCCTGCCATTCTAAAAAGGAGCCCTTTATCCCAACTCTCTGCTTCCTGTAGCAACCAGTTCTCTATCTAAGTCAGTACATTATCCCCAATACCATGTGCTTTAATTTTGAACACCAATCTCTGTGTGGGACCTTGTCAGATGCCTTTTGAAAGTCCACATCCATTGGTTCTCCTTTGTCCACTCTACTAGTTACATCCTCAAAAAATTCCAGAAGATTTGTCACGCATGATTTCCCTTTCATAAATCCATGTTGACTTGGACCGATCCCGTCACTGCTTTCCAAATGCGCTGTTATTTCATCTTTAATAATTGATTCCAACATTTTCCTCACTACTGATGTCAGGCTAACCGGTCGATAGTTACCCGTTTTCTCTCCCTCCTTTTTTAAAAAGTGGTGTTACATTAGCTACCCTCCAGTCCATAGGAACTGATCCAGAGTCAATAGACTGTTGGAAAATGATCACCAATGCATCCACTATTTCTAGGGCCACTTTCTTAAGTACTCTGGGATGCAGACTATCAGGCCCCGGGGATTTATCGGCCTTCAATCCCATCAATTTCCCTAACACAATTTCCCGCCTAATAAGAATATCCTTCAGTTCCTCCTTCTCACTAGACCCTCGGTCCCCTAGTACTTCCGGAAGGTTATTTGTGTCTTCCTTCGTGAAGACAGTACCAAAGTATTTGTTCTGCCATTTCTTTGTTCCCCATTATAAATTCACTTGACTGACTGCAAGGGACCTACGTTTGTCTTCACTAATCATTTTCTCTTCGCATATCTATAGAAGCTTTTGCAGTCAGTTTTTATGTTCCTCTCATACTCTATTTTCCCCCTCCTAATTAAACCCTTTGTCCTCCTCTGTTGAATTCTAAATTTCTCCCAGTCTTCAGGTTTGTTTCTTTTTCTAGCCAATTTATATGCCTCTTCCTTGGATTTAACACTATCCTTAATTTCCCGTGTTAGCCACGGTTGAGCCACCTTCCCCATTTTAATTTTTACTCCAGACAGGGATGTACAATTGTTGAAGTTCATCCATGTGATCTTTAAATGTTTGCCATTGCCTATCCACCGTCAACCCTTTAAGTATCATTTTCCAGTCTATCCTAGCCAATTCACATCTCACACCATTGAAGTTACCTTTCCTTAAGTTCAGGACCCTAGTCTCTGAATTAACACAGTCACTCTCCATCTTAATAAAGAATTCTACCATATTATGGTCACTCTTCCCCAGGGGGCCTCGCACAACAAGGTTGTTAATTAGTCCTTTCTCATTACACAACACCCAATCTAGGATGGCCAGTTCTCTAGTTGGTTCCTCAACATATTGGTCTAGAAAGCCATCCCTAATACAATCCAGTAAATCCTCCTCCACCACATTGCTACCAGCTTGGTTAGCCCAATCTATATTTAGATTAAAGTCGCCCATGATAACTGCGGTACCTTTATTACACGCATCCCTAATTTCCTGTTTGATGCCATCCCCAACCTCACTACTACTGTTTGGTGGTCTGTACACAACTCCCACTAGCATTTTCTGCCCTTTGGTATTCCGCAGCTCTACCCATACAGATTCCACATCACCCAAGCTAATGTCTTTTCTTACTATTGCGTTAATTTCCTCTTTAACCAGCAACGCTACCCCACCTCCTTTTCCTTTCTGTCTATCCATCCTGAATGTTGAATATCCCTGGATGTTGAGTTCCCAGCCTTGGTCACCCTGGAGCCATGTCTTCGTAATTCCAATTATATCATAATCGTTAATAGCTACCTGCGCAGTTAATTCATCCACCTTATTACGAATACTCCTCGCATTGAGGCACAGAGCCTTCAGGCTTGTCTTTTTAGCACTCTTTGTCCCTTTAGAATTTTGCTGTAATGTGGCCCTTTTTGATTTTTGCCTTGGGTTTCTCTGCCCTCCACTTTTACTATTCTCTTTTCTATCTTTTGCTTCTGCCCCCATTTTATTTCCCTCTGTCTCCCTGCATAGGTTCCCATCCCCCTGCCATATTAGTTTAACCCCTCCCCAACAGCAGTAGCAAACACTCCCCCTAGGACATTGGTTCCGGTCCTGCCCAGGTGGAGACCAGCCGGTTTGTACTGGTCACAGCTCCCCCAGAACCGGTTCCAATGTCCCAGGAATTTGAATCCCTCCCTCTTGCACTACTCCTCAAGCCACGTATTCATCTTAGCTATCCTGCAATTCCTACTGACTAGCACGTGGCACTGGTAGCAATCCTGAGATTACTACCTTTGAGGTCCTACATTTTAATTTAACTCCTAGCTCCCTAAATGCAGCTTGTAGGACCTCATCCCGCTTTTTACCTATATCGTTGGTACCTATTTGCACCATGACAACTGGCTGTTCACCCTCCCACTCCAGAATGCCCTGCAGCTGCTCCGAGACATCCTTGACCCTTGCACCAGGGAGGCAACATACCATCCTGGAGTCCCGCAGAAATGCCTTTCTATCCCCCTTACAATAGAATCCCCCACCACTATAGCTCTCCCACTCTTTTTCCTGCCCTCTTGTGCAGCAGAGCCACCCACGGTGCCATTAACTTGGCTGCTGCTGCCTTCCCCTGGTGAGCCATCTCCCCCAACAATATCCAATATAGACCAGTTTGCCTAACATCTGTTGTTGGGAAAATGCTAGAGTCTATTATTGAGGAAGCAGTAGCGGGACATTTGGAAAAGCATGTTTCAATCAAGCAGAGTCAGCATGGTTTTATGAAAGAGAAATCATGTTTGGCAAATTTGCTGGAGTTCTTTGAGGATGTAAGGAGCAGGGTGGATAAGGGGGAACCAGTGGATGTGGTGTATTTGGATTTCAAGAAGGCATTCGATAAGGTGCCACATAAGAGGTTACTGCAAAAGATAAAAACTCACAGGGCTGGGGGTAATATATTAGCATGGATAGAGGATTGGCTAACAGAAAACAGAGAGTCAGGATAAATGGGTCATTTTCTGGTTGGCAAACAGTGATTAGTGGGATGCCGCAGGGATCGGTGCTGGGTCCTCAACTATTTACAATCTATATTAATGACTTGGATGAAAGGACCGAGTGTAATGTAGCCAAGTTTGCTGATGATACAAAGATGGGTGGGAAAACAAATTGTGAGGAGGACACAAGCAATCTGCAAAGGGATATAGTCAGGCTAAATGAGTGGGCAAAAATTTGGCAGATGGAGTATAATGTGAGAAAATGTGAGGTTATCCACTTTGGGAGAAATAATAGAATAGCAAATAATTATTTAAATGGAGAAAAATTGCAAAGTGCTGCAGTACAGAGAGACCTGGGGGTCCTTGTGCATGAAACACAAAAAGTTAGTATGCAGGTACAGCAAGTAATCAGGAAGGCAAATAGAATGTTAAAAAATAAAAACTTTCACTTACCTTTTTTGCAGGTCTTCATACCGCTGTTGCAAGGGCTGCAACGTAGGTTTTTTCCTGCCGTTTTTTGTCGTCCTATCTACGGGTGCGCTGCGAACCAAATTTTAGGCGAATGTGCTTTTTCAAGTCTTGCGCACCGGCGGTCTGCTCCCCAGTAGTACTTAAAAACTGCCAGCACAAGACTTCAGCAAATTTCATGAATCACCATTTTCCCCCAAAATCGGCGAAATAATGCCGAAAAACCGGGCGCATAGTTGGGGAATTTCCAGCCCCATGTCTTCAATCAAGCTTTTGGTCACCCTTTCTAATCTCTACTTTTTTGACCTGTTTTCCACATCTTTGATGTGTCTTGGGATATTTTTAATGTTAAAGGCACAATATAAATGTTGTTGTTGCCATCTAGCATGGGCTGACTGGATTATCATTTTATTTGACAAATAAGCTCACTGGGTAAATGCCTAGTCTTTGAACTTTAGTTTGCAAATTCTAAACATTTAAGTAGAAAATCTTTGCTAAAAGTATGATGGAACATAATATTTTGTAAAATATGTGATAAGGATAATTTACATGGATTTTTTTTTCAATTCATACATCTGTGTACTGTATTAGCAATTCATATAGATGATTCTGGCAACACTTAAGTTAAATACAAAACATCATAGGGTGCCTACAAATAATAAGGCTGACATGTTGGCCAACATCTTACAAGAGCGAGGACAAGATACTTGAACTGGTGACAACTTTGAAATGTACATAAGTACCGTAAAAATGAGACTTACCATAATTTTCAAGGTCTCTGCAGTTGGAATCTCAATGTTCTCCATCTTGAGGTGCTCTGTTACCTTCTTTGTTATATGCAATAGTGATTTTTTTGGCTACAGCATGTCATCATTTCTAATCTTTACCAGCCCTTTAATGTTAAGATATTTTCTGCTAGCCTTCTCATTTCTTTTGGTTGGAAGATGCATTGATTTTATAAATGCAAGTTTTTTGTTATAGGCATTTTCTGCTGGATAGCACAATGCTTGTTAAGTGTTGCAGCATGCTTGCACAAAGCAAATATTGCCTCACATTGTTTGATCACTTATCAGAAGAACAACCTTATATCTGTCCAAAGAGTGTTTTTTATTGCAATTTTTGAACCGTCATCAAGAGCAGAAACAAGAACAGTAACATGTCTCGTTTGGAAAGCTTCTGACTCATTTATGCATTATTAAACTGATAAATTCACGTGATTTTATCCTGGGTTTCACATGTTGAACAGATAAGCCAAACAGCCAACCAACTCCATCAACATTGCCAAGGCAAACTACATTATTGAAATAATATTAACAGATCCACGCACATTTCAGGTCAAGCTTCGCAGTTTCAGAGACATTTGAATAGCCTGAAGATTTGGGCCTTACTGCCACATGGTCTTGATGTATAATGGAGATGGTAAAGTCCTTGTTGCTGATGTGTTACATTGGGCCAAATCTTGCTGGAAAAATAACATTGTGTTAACAATGCACGCCATTATTAATGTGCAAATTGGCCAGCAAGTTCAGGAGATTAAGAGCTATGCCAGATCTTGCTGGTCTATTGTTGCCGCTCCGCCAGAAGCTTCACACACAAACTACATCTTTCCCTTAGTCTCCCTGTTATTTTTAAGAACTTGCTGGATTTGCATATTAATTATCCATCAAATCCTCCACAAAAAGTTAGAACTAGTGATTAAGCGCACCCTTTTACAACATAATAATTGTTAATGCAATGCCAATCAACCTCTTTGGTCTGGAAATGGAACAATTTAAACTGTTCAATCTTATTCCTTCAGGTGGTAAATTGTTAAAGATTTAAAAAATGTTGAATTTTTAATTTTTTTCCCTGACTTTTCCTTGCTGTTTCTTTTCTCTCTCTCTTTTAATCTAATCTTTCTTTCCCTCTCTTTAAGTACCTGATTTGACTCTAATTCACCCTCCTTCTCAGTCCTTCCTCTGTTTCTCAATCCTTAAATTTCATTGGATAAGAGGATCCACGTCGTTCACTCAGGTCCCAGATGTGCTGTTGTGCCAGATAGTAAATGGGTGACCAACAGGAAGAGCAGTGCAAGGAAGGTCGTGCAGGGGTCCCCTGCGGTCATCCCCCTGCAAAACAGATACACCGCTTTGGGTACTGTTGAGGGGGATGACTCATCAGGGGAGGGCAGCAGCAGCCAAGTTCATGGCACTATGGCTGGCTCTGCTGCACAGGAGGGCAGGAAAAAGAGTGGGAGAGCGATAGTGATAGGGGGTTCAATTGTAAGGGGAATAGATAAGCGTTTCTGCAGCCGCAACCGAGACTCCAGGATGGTATGTTGCCTCCCTGGTGCAAGGGTCAAGGATGTCTCAGAACGGGTGCAGGACATTCTGAAAAGGGAGGGTGAACAGCCAGTTGTTGTGGTGCATATAGGTACCAATGACATAGGTAAAAAACAGGACGGGGTCCTACGAGACGAATTTAGGGAGCTAGGAGTTAAATTAAAAAGTACGACCTCAAAAGTAGTAATCTCAGGATTGCTACCAGTGCCATGTGCTAGTCAGTGTAGGAATCGCAGGATAGCTCAGATGAATACGTGGCTTGAGGAGTGGTGCAGAAAGGAGGCATTCAAATTCCTGGGACATTGGAAACGGTTCTGGGGGAGGTGGGACCAGTACAAACTGGACGGTCTGCACCTGGGCAGGACCGGAACCAATGTCCTAGGGCGAGTATTTGCTAGTGCTGTTGGGGAGGAGTTAAACTAATATGGCAAGGGGATGGGAACCTATGCAGGGAGACAGAGGGAAACAAAATGGAGTCAGAAGCAAAATATAGAAAGGAGAATAGTAAAAGTGGAGGGCAGAGAAACCCAAGGCAAAAAACAAAAAGGGCCACATTACAGAAAAATTCTAAAGGGGCAAAGGATGTTAAAAAAAACAAGCCTGAAGACTCTGTGCCTCAATGCGAGGAGTATTCGGAATAAGGTGGATGAATTAACTGCGCAGATAGCAGTTAATGGATACGATGTGATTGGCATCACGGAGACATGGCTCCAGGGTGACCAAGGCTGGGAACTCAACATCCAAGGGTATTCAGCATTTAGGAAAGATAGACAGAAAGGAAAAGGAGGCGGGGTGGCGTTGCTGGTTAAAGAAGAAATCAATGCAATTGTAAGGAAGGACATTGGCCTGGATGATGTGGAATCGGTATGGTTGGAGCAGCGTAATTCCAAAGGGCAGAAAACGCTAGTGGGAGTTGTGAATAGACCACAAATAGTAGTAGTGAGGTTGGGGACAGCATCAAACAAGAAATAAGGGATGTGTGCAATAAAGGTACAGCAGTAATCATGGGTGACTTTAATCTACATATTGATTGGGCTAACCTAACTGGTAGCAATGCGGTGGAGGAGGATTTACTAGATTGTATTAGGGATGGTTTTCTAGACCAATATGTCGAGGAACCAACCAGGGAGCTGGCCATCCTCGACTGGGTGATGTGTAATGAGAAGGGACTAATTAGCAATCTTGTTGTGCGAGGCCCCTTGGGGAAAAGTGACCATAATATGGTAGAATTCCTTATCAAGATGGAGAGTGACAAAGTTAATTCGGAAACTCGGGTCCTGAACTTAAGGAGTGGTAACTTCGACGGTATGAGGCGTGAATTGGCTAGAATAGACTGGCAAAAGACACTCAAAGGGTTGACGGCGGATAAGCAGTGGCAAATATTTGAAGATCACATGGATGAACTTCAGCAATTGTTCATCCCTGTCTGGAGTAAAAATAAAATGGGGAAGGTGGCTCAACCATGGCTAACAAAGGAAATTCAGGATAGTGTTAAAGCCAAGAAAGAGGCATATAAATTGGCTAGAAAAAGCAACAAACCTGAGGACTGGGAGAAATTTAGAATTCAACAGAGAAGGACTAAGGGTTTAATTAGGAGGGGGAAGATAGAGTATGAGAGGAAGCTTGCAGGGAATATAAAAACTGACTGCAAAAGCTTCTATAAATACGTGAAGAGAAAAAGATTAGTAAAGACAAACGTAGGTCCCTTGCAGTCGGAATCAGGTGAATTTATAATGGGGAACAAAGAAATGGCAGACTAATTGAACCAATACTTCGGTTTTGTCTTCATGAAGGAAGATATAAATAACCTTCCGAAAGTACTAGGGGACAGTGGGTCGAGGGAGAAGGAGGAACTGAAGGATATCCTTATTAGGCAGGAAATTGTGTTAGGGAAATTGATGGGATTGAAGTCTGATAAATCCCCGGGGCCTGATAGTCTACATCCCAGAGTACTTAAGGAGGTGGCCATAGAAATAGTGGATGCATTGGTGATCATTTTCCAACAGTGTATCGACTCTGGATCAGTTCCTATGGACTGGAGGGTAGCTAATGTAACACCACTTTTTAAAAAAGGAGGGAGAGAGAAAATGGGTAATTATAGACCGGTTAGCCTGACAGCAGTAGTGGGGAAAATGTTGGAATCAATCATTAAGGATGAAATAGCAGCGCATTTGGAAAGCAGTGACAGGATCGGACCAAGTCAGCATGAAAGGGAAATCATGCTTAATAAATCTTCTGGAATTTTTTGAGGATGTAACTAGCAGAGTGGACAAGGGAGAACCAGTAGATGTGGTGCATTTGGACTTTCAAAAGGCTTTTGACAAGATCCCGCACAAGAGATTGGTGTACAAAATCAAAGCACATGGTATTGGGTAATATACTAACGTGGATAGGGAACTGGTTGGAAGACAGGAAGCAGAGAGTCGGGACAAACGGGTCCTTTTCAGAATGGCAGGCAGTGACTAGTGGAGTGCCACAGGGCTCAGTGCTGGGACCCCAGCTCTTTACAATGTACATTAACGATTTAGATGAAGAAATAAGTAAAATCTCCAAGTTTGCGGATGACACTAAACTGGGTGGCGAAGTGAGCTGTGAGGAGGACGCTAAGAGGCTGCAGGGTGACTTGGACAGGTTAGGTGAGTGGGCAAATATATGGCAGATGCAGTAGAATGTGGATAAATGTGAGGTTATCCATTTTCGGGGCAAAAACACGAAGGCAGAATATTATCTGAATGGCGGCAGATTAGGAAAAGGGGAGGTGCAACGAGACCTGGGTGTCATGGTTCATCAGTCACTGAAAGTGGGCACGCAGGTACAGCAGGCGGTAAAGAAGGCAAATGGTATGTTGGTCTTCATAGCTAGGGGATTTGAATATAGAAGCAGGGAGGTCTTAATGCAGCTGTACAGGGCCTTATTGAGGCCTCATCTGGAATATTGTGTTCAGTTTTGGTCTCCTAATCTGAGGAAGGACGTTCTTGCTATTGATGGAGTGCAGTGAAGGTTCACCAGACAGATTCCAGGGATGGCTGGGCTGTCATATGAGGAGAGACTGGATCGACTGGGCCTTTATTCACTGGAGTTTAGAAGGATGAGAGGGGATCTCATAGAAACGTATAAGATTCTGACAGGGCTGGACAGGATAGATGCGGGAAGAATGTTCCCGATGTTGGGGAAGTCCAGAACCAGGGGTCATTGTCTTAGGATAAGGGGTAGGCCATTTAGGACTGAGATGAGGAGAAACTTCTTCACTCAGAGAGTTGTTAACCTGGAATTCCCTGTGGAGTTGTTGATGCCAGTTCACTGGATATAGTCAAGAGGGAGTTAGATATGGCCCTTACGGTTAAGGGGATCAAGGGGTATGGAGAGAAAGCAGGAAAGGGGTACTGAAGGAATGATCAGCCATGATCTTATTGAATGGCGGTGCAGACTCAAAGGGCCGAATGGCCTACTCCTGCACGTATTTTCTATGTTTCTATGTTGCCCTCACCACACCATTATTAGCTCACACTTCCAGAAAATTACAGCGCAAAATATTTTTGAGCTGAAGGGTGCAGTTATAAGCCTCACTAATGGTGTATGGCGTAAGATGGCCCACTCTGATAAGATAAAATTTGCAGATGACACAAAGATTAGTGGGAAAGCGGGTTGTGTAGAGGACACAGAGAGGCTGCAAAGAGATTTGGATAGGTTAAGCGAATGGGCTAAGGTTTGGGAGATGGGATACAATGTCGGAAAATGTGAGGTCATCCACCTTGGAAAGAAAACAATAAAAGGGAATATTATTTTAATGGGGAGAAATTACAACATGCTGTGGTGCAGAGGGACCTGGCGGTCCTTGTGCATGAAACTCTTTTAGAGTCTACCTACAAAACATAAAACATTAAACCGTGCCACCCGACCTGGGTGACACACCAGACATTTACAAGGCCCTTTTTTTCCTTTTTTTTTGTTTTTTTGTGTTTTTCTTTTTTTTTGGGGCACTAAAATCACAATTTTCCCAGTGCCCCCTATAAAAGGGAAGGGGACACTAAAAGCACCGGCAATTAAAACAAATTAAACATTAAAACGTAAAATCAAATTAAAATTTGGTTGCCGGGCGTGATGATGCATTCCAGTCCCTCCGGTGCCCACCTCTCGCAGAAGGCCGCGAGCGTACCGGTGGACACCGCGTAAGCCTACTGCACCTGGTATTCCCAGGCAGTCTCCCATCCAAGTACTAACCAGGCCTGACTCTGCTTAAGCTTCCAAGATCAGACGAGATCGGGCATTTGCAGACTAGTGTGGCCATGAAACTCATGAAACTCTTTTAGAGTCTACCTGCAAAACATAAACATTAAACTGTGCCACCCGACCTGGGTGACACTCCAGACATTTACAAGGCCCTTTTTTTTCCCCCCTTTTTTTTTGTGTTTTTCTTTTTTTGTTTTTTTTTTTGGGTACTAAAATCACAATTTTCCCCAGTGCCCCCTATAAAAGGGAAGGGGGACACTAAAAGCACCGGCAATTAAAACAAATTCAACTTAAAAACGTAAAATCAAATTAAAATTTGGTTGCCGGGCGTGATGATGCACTCCAGTCCCTCCGGTGCCCACCTCTCGCGGAAGGCCGTGAGCGTACCGGTGGACACCGCGTGCTCCATCTCCAAGGACACCCTGGACCGGATGTAAGAGCGGAAGAGAGGCAGGCAGTCAGGTTGAACGACCCCCTCGACCGCCCGCTGCCTGGACCGGCTGATGGCACCCTTGGCCGTGCCCAGGAGCAGTCCTACGAGGAGGCCTTCGGACCTACCCGCTCCCCTCCGCACAGGGTGCCCAAAGATCAGGAGAGTGGGACTGAAGTGCAGCCAGAATTTCAGGAGCAGCCCCTTCAAATAATAAAACAGGGGCTGCAACCTTGCGCATTCCATAAAAACATGGAACACGGACTCTTCCAGACCGCAGAAATTGCAGGCGGCCTGGGAGTCCGTGAACCGGCTTAAAAATTTGTTGCACGGCACTGCTCCATGCACCACCCTCCAGGCCAAGTCCCCGATGAATAGTGGGAGGACCCCTGCGTAGAGTGCCCTCCATCGGGGACCCCCGCCTCCTCCGGACGGCAAGATGGTACGCCATGGCGTGTCCGGACGGCCGGCGAGGATGGCAAAGTTGAGGGTGTGCAGGAGCAGCCCGTACAGGAAACCCCTCCGCGCGGAACTGAAAGGCACGGAGGGGATTTCCCCGAGGCGGCTCAAGTTGTGAGGCGCCGGCCCCCGAGGGAGGTTCCGGGATTTGGCGCCGATGAGGAATTCCGTCTCCTTGTGCATGAATCCCAAAAGGTTAGTTTGCAGGTGCAGCAGGTAATCAGGAAGGCGAATGGAATGTTGGCCTTCAATGCGAGAGGGATGGAGTACAAAAGCAGGGAGGTCCTTCTGCAATAGGGTATTGGTGAGGCCGCACCTGGAATACTGCGTGCAGTTTTGGTCACCTTACTTAAGGAAGGATATACTGGCTTTGGAGGGGGTACAGAGATGATTCACTTGGCTGATTCTGGAGATGAGGGAGTTACCTTATGATGATAGATTGAGTAGACTGGGTCTTTACTCGTTGGAGTTCAGAAGGATGAGGGGTGAACTTATAGAAACATTTAAAATAATGAAAGGGATAGACAAGATAGAGGCAGAGAAGTTGTTTCCACTGGTCAGGGAGACTAGAACTAGGGGGCACAGCCTCAAAATACGGGGGAGCCAATTTAAAACCGAGTTGAGAAGGAATTTCTTCTCCCAGAGGATTGTGAATCTGTGGAATTCTCTGCCCAAGGAAGCAGTTGAGGCTAGCTCATTGAATGTATTCAAATCACAGATAGATAGATTTTTAACCAATAAGGGAATTAAGGGTTATGGGGAGCGGGCGGGTAAGTGGAGCTGACTCCACGGCCAGATCAGCCATGATCTTGTTGAATGGCGGAGCAGGCTCGAGGGGCTAGATGGCCTACTCCTGTTCCTAATTCTTATGTTCTTATGTTCTTATGTTTGCAAACTCATTGGGGGCAGAGGGTCCGATCCATTATGATGGATAATGGAGATGCCACAAATAACACCAACTTTACCCCTCCGCCATCCTAGACTCTACAACTGCTGCTGTGCTGTTTCACATCAAGTCATGGGTGAGCCAGAGCTTTCCACCTCTTGATATCAGCAAGGCTGTGTTTTGTTACCATGAGAAAATTTGCACCTCAGGTAACAATCTCACCCCCCTTCTCAGCTACTCATTCATGTTGAACCTAATGGTGCACATGATTGGTGTCCTGATGAATCTTGAGCTGAACTTCAAAACCTGGATCTTGTCAACACAAGATCACCTACTTCCATTTTGCAATGCACCTGTCTATGTCCTACCATACCCACCACTGTTATTGAAACATTCATCCATCCATGCCTTTGCCAGTGCTAAGCTTCATTTCTCCAATACTCTCCGCATCTGCCTCATAACATAAATGTCAACTTTTCCAGAACACTATCCCATACTAAATTCTGCACTTCTCATATTCCCAATGTCATCAACATCAATTGGCTCCCATCCCCAGTGCATCAAACTTAAAATCATTGTTCTCATTTTCAAACTGATCCATGGCCTTGCTCCTCACCATCTCTGCAATTTTCAACCTTACCTCTCACCACCATCATCTTTCAATTCTGCTCTACTGTGTATCCCTCTCTCCCTCTACTCCATCATCATTGTCAAGCCTTCAGCTAGTATACCCCAGCACTCTAGAATTGTTTTCCTAAACCTTCTAACCACACTTTTGAAGCTTCCTCAAAATCTACCTATCTGATTGTACCTTTGGTCACTTGCCCCAACTTCTCTCAATCCTCCTTGCTTCGGTCTCCTAACCTGCTGCAAAGCAATTTATGTTCCAAAATAATAACATAAGAACATAAGAAATAGGAACAGGAGTAGGCCATACAGCCCCTCGCGCCTGCTCCGCCATTCAATGTCATGGCTGATCTGATCATGGACTCAGCTCCACTTCCCTGCCCGCTCCCAATAACCCCTTATCCTCTTATCGATTAAGAAACCGTCTATTTCTGTCTTAAATTTATTCAATGTCCCAGCTTCCACAGCTCTCTGAGGCAGCGAATTCCACATCTCTGTTTTAAATGGGCGACCCCTTATTCTAAGATCGTGCCCTCTAGTTCGAGTCTCCCCCATCAGTGGAAACATCCTCTCTGCATCCACCCTGTCAAGCCCCCTCATAATCTTATACGTCTCGATAAGATCACCTCTCATTCTTCTGAATTCCAATGAGTAGAGGCCCAACCTACTCAACCTTTCCTCGTAAGTCAACCCCCACATCCCCGGAATCAACCTAGTGAACCTTCTCTGAACTGCCTCCAAAGCAAGTATATCCTTTTGTAAATGTGGAAACCAAAACTGCACGCAGTATTCCAGGTGTGGCCTCACCAATACCTTATATAGCCGTAGTCAGACTTCCCTGCTTTTATACTCCATCCCTTTTGCAATAAAGGCCAAGATACCATTGGCCTTCCTGATCACTTACTGTACCTGTATACTATTCTTTTGTGTTTCTTGCACAAGTACCCCCAGGTCCCGCTGTACTGTGGCACTTTGCAATCTTTCTCCATTTAAATAATAATTTGCTCTTTGAGTTTTTCTGCCATGACTTCACACTTTCCAATATTATACTCCATCTGCCAAATTTTTGCCCACTCACTTAGCCTGTCTATGTCCTTTTGCAGATTTTTTGTGTCCTCCTCACACATTACTTTTCCTTCCATCTTTGTATCTTCAGCAAACTTTGCTACATTATACTCAGTCCCTTCTTCCAAGTCGTTAATATAGATTGTAAATAGTTGGAGTCCCAGCACTGATCCCTGTGGCACCCCACTAGTTACTGGTTGCCAACCAGAGAATGAACCATTTATCCTGACTCTCTGTTTTCTGTTAGTTAGCCAATCCTCTATCCATGCTAATATATTACCCCCAACCCTGTGATCTTTTATCTTGTACAATAACCTTTTATGTAGCACCTTGTCAAATACCTTCTGGAAGTCCAAATACACCACATCCACTGGTTCCCCTTTATCCACCCTGTTCGTTACATCCTCAAAGAATTCCAGCAAATTTGTCAAACATGAATTCCCCTTCATGAATCCATGCTGACTCTGCCTGACCGAATTTTGCTTTTCCAAATGTCCTGCTCCTGCTTCTTTAATAATGGACTCTAACATTTTCCCAACCACAGATGTTAGGCTAACTGGTCTATAGTTCCCTGCTTTTTGTCTGCCTCCTTTTTTAAATAGGGGCGTTACATTTGCAGTTTCCCAATCTGCTGGGACCTCCCCAGAATCCAATGGCAGTATAAAGTACAAGTTATTGTTAAACTGTAATGTAATGTGGGACAGCTGAGCTTATTGTTGGTGATAAAATTATGGATTTGAAAATAGCAACTTTTCAGCTTGTTAGTAAATGAAGAGGGTTATTTGCTGATCAGGAAACAGTCCCACTTGATTTATTAGTTATCCATCTACTAACTAAATTTGACATACTGAATTTCAGCTGTAATAATTAATTCTTCACTTACAAGTCTCTGCATTGACTAATTGGGGCCAATTTTAGAAAGAAAAACTTGCATTTGTATAGTTCTATTCATGGCCACAGAACATCCCAAAGCGCTTTGCAACCAATTAAGTACTTTTCAAATGTATTTACTGTTGTAATGTAGGAAACGTGCCAGCCAATTTGTACGCAGCAAGCTCCCACAAACAGCAATGAAATAAATGACCAGATCATGTTTTAGGTGTTGGTTGAGCAATAAATGTTGACCAAGACACTGGGAGATCTCCCCTACTCTTCTTCAAAAAGATCTGTGGGACCTTTTACATCCACTTGAAAGAGCAGACAGGGTCTCGGTTTAACATCTCATCCAAAAGATGGCACCTCCAGCAGTGCAGCACTCCCCTCAGTATTGCACTGAAGTGTCAGTCTAGAGTATGTAGTCAAGTGTGGAGCGGGGCTTGAACTGGCAACCTTCTGATTCAGAGGTGAGAGTGGCACCACTGAGCCAAGATAGCACTCCCGTCTGTGTTATGCTCTGGAATGGGATGCAACGGAGCATGAAATTGGATGAAAATCTGGAGCAACTAATCTGTGTTCATTCTGTGAGTTGTTCCAGTTTCCGATTCGATTGAGACAGATAGTGGAAGGTCTCATCCAAAACAGGCAGGAGTTTCATTTATAAATGAAATTCGGGACAGCAACTCCTGACATTCAGGCATGCAGGAAGAACAGTACCAATAACCTTGAGAAAGCTTAACATCCAGGGTTGCTGGGTATTAAGAGATCAGGTGGCAAAGCATTTAAAGGGTAAAGGTAATTTATAGGTAAGAGGTTTTATAACAATTTTAGATGTTTCTTGGATTATTTGGTCTTTTTTCTTCCTGCACTTCGGTTCTCATGCGCCTTTGTGCTAATTGTTCTTTTTTTTGCTCCAAAACCATTATTGGCAATAATGGCTTTCCCAATTGGAATCCGCCTATCTAAGATGTTAAAACGATCAGAGCGAACAACAGGCAGGTCAGGCTACACAAGAGGTGCTCTGTGCCCTCCCACTGGTACCCACACCTGCAGAGAGACATGAGCAAATGGTCAGAATTGGAGGAGCACTGTTAGCATCAGCTCCCAAAGGATTGTTGGATATCTGGACATTGCATTTTACTATTTCTCACTGCTGGAAAAGCTGCAGCCTGTTGTGGGAGAGGCCGAGGTACTTTTCCATGTTGTACTCAAAACCCACATCTAATGGGCAGGGGTGGTCTGGGACTTTACAATGGCCAGGATAAGGCAATTCATCACAGGTAATGGGCAGAGATGGAGGATCCATTGTTAAGCAATGTGAACTGGTCTGTGATCAAGCCATTACCTGGAATGAGATAACTCCGAGAGGCGGCAAACCAGAACAATAGCAAGTCATTAAGCCCCAGACCGGTTGGAAGCAAAACCTCATCACCAGCCATCACTGGAATACACATGGGCCACTCAGACAGAAGCCTTGAAACAAGGAAAACGTTATTGGGCCAGAAGAAGCAAACAAATAGGATCCTCGAAACAAGGAAAAACTTTATTTGGCCAGAAAAGGCAAACAGACTTTGGATATAAAAGGTGGCCGCATGGCTATAGCTCTCTCTCTTTGCTCTCGCTTGCTTCACCTCTACAAAGACCGAGCACGCCATCTGGGATGGAGAGAAGAAACCATAGACAATACGGAACCAGAAGAGACATGTTTTCACCAGGAGAAGCAGCGAGTAAACCAACGAATTGGTGAGCATCATCCCTGCCCACACATCTTTAAGATCATAGCCACTGTGTGAGGGGGTGTTGTATGTTCTCCCAACCAAGCCTTAGAAGGGTTTTGGTGGGGGGGTTTTGCAGCTAGGATCATAGGGGTATGCCCAGCCAGTTGGTACAGATTCGGGGGTACACGGTGGATCCAAGAAAAGGGTTTAAACATTGGGTACTTCTCAATAGGGGCAGTTTAGAAATGCCAGGCTATTGGATTGTATTTACTTGTAGTTTTGCTGTGTTGAGGTAGCTTTAATAAAGCATTGACTGTTGAGATCGAGGTATTTGTCTGTGACTTATTCATCTGTTCAGTAATAATCACTCCCAGGTCTAGAATTATTGTAACGTGGGGGCTGCATCGAAAACACCAAAGGGAAACCACTTACAACACAGATATTTCTCTTCCTGGCTCCCCAGTTAGCTGATATTGTTACTGGTTCCCTCTCATTAGGCACTGTCCCCCTCCCCTTCAAATCTGCCATCATCACCCCTCTCAAAAAATCCAACCTTTGACCCCTCTGTCCTTGAAAACTACCACCCCATCTACACCCTCCCTATCCTCTCCAAAGTCCTTGAACCTATTGTCACTTCCCAAATCCGTGCCCATCTTTCCCGGAATTCCATGTTTGAATCCCTCCAATCAGGTTTCTGCCTCTGCCACAGTATCGAAACGGCTCTTATCAAAGTCACAAATTACAGCCTGTGTGACTGTGACAAAGGTAAACCATCCTTCCTCGTCCTTGACATGTCTGCAGCCAGTGACATGGTGGACCATTCCATCCTCCTCCATGCCTCTCCATAGTGGTCCAGCTGGTTTCCTGGTTCCATTCTTATTTATCTAATCGTAGCCAGAGAATCACCTGTAATGACTTCTCTTCCCACTCCTGCACCGTTACCTTCAGTGTCCTCTAATGATCTATCCATGGCCCTCTCCTATTTCTAATTTAAATGTATCCCCTTGGCGATACCATCCCAAAACACAACATCCATTTTCACATGTACACTGACGGGTGACGATACCCAGCTCTACCTCATCACCACTTCTCCCAACCACTCCACTGTCTCTAAATTGTCAGACTGCTTGACTGACATCTTGTACTGGATCAGCAGAAATTTCCCCCAACTAAATATTGGGAAGACTAAAGCCATGGGGCTCAATTTTCCTGGGTCATTTGCGCCGTTTTTTCTGGTGTATTTATTTTTTTCAAAACTTCCCCCTGCGATCTGCGCCGGCGTAACTGAGTTAGCTACAATTTTTCTCGGTGAGTTTTTTTTGATGTTCCCTCATGTCTGCGCCGGTTTTCATAATTTTTTGCAGTTTGGCCAAAAATGTTTCCTCCTAGGTCGACATATCTGGCCATTCAGGAAAAATCTTCTGGTGAGTTAGCAGAAAGCAGCACACCTTGACAAATTGGCGCTGAAAGACGCCATTGGTTTTAATCGAAGATTTTGGAGGAAATCAAGAACACTCTAAAAATCAATAATAAAGTTCAACTTTTTTTTAACCTGTCAACGTAGTAAATGGAAGTTTTTTGGATTTCAGAAGTTTTCATTTTTTTTCTTACTCACACGCCACCACCGAACGTCATCAAGCGGGGCTGGAGGGTCGTAGCTTTGACCGGCAGAATCGGCCCCACGCCCAGACACAGGGGCTCGGCTGGAAAACAAGCCCAGGGGGAGGATGGGGGCGAAAGAGATGGAGCTGCCAACCGATCGGAAGGAGGGTGGGGGGCGGTGGAGAGAGAAGTCATAAGACCTGGGTGTGGTCCATCCACACAGACCTTGGTGAGAGAGTACAAAGAACCTGTCCTACTTGCCTTCCTGCCATTTTGAGCTTACAAAGGTAAAATTTAACTATGGGGCAATACTGACAATGCCATACCATGTGCGAGCCTTCTGATTCAATGTCATTGCATAAGGAACATCAGAGCCCGTAGGGTGCTGGGCAGGAGGCCTTACCCACCTCGGGTATATCGAGACAAGCGTTCGTACCTGCACCTGTGTGATGAAGACTGTGTCAGAAGGCAAAGAAATTGTAACTGAGATCTGAGAGTTGGTGAAAGCAGACCTGCAACCTAAAAGCATCAGGAGGACTGCTTTTCAGTCGAAGTGAAGGTTACAGCTGCACTTTCATTCTATGCTTCCGGATTGTTTCAAGCTTCAACTGGGGATGTATGCACCATTTCTCAACGTGCAACACACGTCTGCATTTGGCAGGTGACAGCTGCACTATATGCTCGGAGGAAAGACTGCATAAAATTCCCCATGTCCACCCAGGCAATGCGTGACAGGACTCTGGGCTTCTCCAGGATTGCTGGCTTCCCAAAGGTACAGGGCTTCATTGATTGTACCCACATCGCCTTGCGAGCACCTTTGGAGGATTCCGAGATGTACAGGAACAGAAAAGGCTTCCACTCCATTAATGTACAGCTCGTGTATGACGACATGCATCACATCATGTCAGTCGATGCAAGATAGCCTGGGAGCACCCATGATGCATTCATCCTAAGCGAGTGCGTTAGATCCACCATGTTTCAGCAGCAGCCAGAAGGGCAGAGCAGGCTACTGGGAGACAAAGGGTACAGCCTCGCCAACTGGCTCATGACGCCCCTACGCGTAACATGGACGGAAGCTAACCGGGAATACATGTCGCATATTGCGACGCGCAGCATCATAGAGAGGACCATTGGCATCTTGAAACAGCATTTCTGATGCCTGGACCATTCCGGAGGCTACTTACTATACTCCCCTGAGATTGTCGGTCAGTTCACTGTTGTGTGCTGCAGGCTGCATAATTTAGCCATCATGAGGCAGCAGCAACTGATAGGAGAAGACCCACCTGCAGTGAGAGTGGCTGATGATAATGATGTGGAAGATGCAGGTAACAAGGAGGAGGAGGAGGAGGAGGAAGCCATGCAACTACCTGAACCCGAAGCATGACGGAGGAGGAGGACAGGCCGTGAACGCTTTACTGTCTGAAGGCTCAGCGGCAACTATTCCAAATGGACCATGTTTACTGTTTGGACCTGTTCCGTAATGTTGTGTTGTGTTAATGGAACAAATGATGGAAATGATTCTTGTTTATTTCAAAAGTTGTGTTAATAATCGAATAAATAATGGAAATGATTCAGTTTTAATGTAAAATATATTTTATTCAAAAGTTTAACAAACAGTTTCTTGTACTTAACTTAACTTTAATAAAATTATTCTTGTATCAAACTTTAAAGTTTACAGTTACGATCACTTACAACCTTTAAGATCACGAACTTTTAAATTTATAAATCTACATAACTTACAAAAATCTTTTAATTTGAGTACAACATTTACAACAGTAACAATAATAACAGCAGCAGTAAAGAAAGGCTGCACCCATCTCTCCTCCACCTTCTTCTCAGACCGCCCGCCGCGCTTGTTCTTGGTGACTCCACCATCTCTGCCCGCAGGCGCTGGCGCAGTGTTTCTGGGGTTGGTACCAATCTTATTCTTTCTAACATCCCGGGTAGTGCGCACCTGGGGGCGGGGGGTGGGGGGTTGCAGTGGGAGGGGCGGCAGGCGGCAATGTGGAGGGCCCGGGTTGGGGCTCTTCAGAGGCTGGTGTGGGGATTGGAGTGGGAGTGACAGTTGATTCTGTCAATGGCGTGGGGTCTGGGCATGTTCCCTTATTGTAGCAGCTAACTCCAACATGCCGTCCCTCATTCACCAGTGTCTCAACGACCTGCAACATACCCTCCCTCATGTTGAGCAAAACTGTCTCAACTACCTGTGATATTCCTTCCCTCAGGTTCAGTGATAGTGTTTGCACCTATCTGTGACATTCCCCCCCTCATGGTCACTGACATCGTTCCCATTTCTAGTGAGAGTATTGTCACTTCTCCCGACAGTCCCACTATCTCATCACCCACCCCACTGATGGTGTCCAAGAGTGATCGCGTAAGATCAATCCTCTCCCCACTCATTGCCATCATCTGAAGCACATCTGTTATATCCTGCACCTCAGGAGAGCGCGGTCCAGCTCTCCTTCCCCTCCTCTCCACCACTGGGACCCGCAGCCTGAGATGGTGGGGCCTTGGGTGTGCCTCGCTGCACCACACCACTGGGACCCGCAGCCTCAGACATTCGGAAACAATGGAATGTCCCACCACCATTCAAACCACTAGCCACGGAAGGGGCTGTCACCACAATGAGCAGCACCTCCTCCAAAGTCAGTAAAACAATGGGGGCTTCATCCAGCTTCATCCCCTCCCGCTCACCCCCATGTTCTTGGTCTGGAGGGTTGGATTCGAAGATGTTATCCTGTTCAGGCTGGTCCTCATCTGAATTTTCTTCTATATCGTCAGGGTCGGCCTCAAGTTCTGCAAAATGTAACAGAACACAGACAAATGGTTCGCAGCAGAGGAGGGGGCAGGGTGGGTGGCATGAGTAGGCTCACACAGCACAGGCCAGGCAGCAGGCTGAGTTGAAGGACCACGATGAATGATAGCTCATTTGCTGCTTCAGAGAGCTGTGGAAGCTGGGTCATTGAAAATAAATTTAAGACAGTGATAGACAGTTTCTTAACTGATAAAGGAATCAGGGCTTATGGGGAGCGGGCAGGGAAGTGGACCCGAGTCCATGATCGGATCAGGCATGATCGTATTAAATGGCAGATTAGGCTCGAGGGGCCATATGGCCTACTCCTGCTCCTATTTCTTATGTTCTTATGTTCAAATTGCATCACCTGAAGCGTAGCTGATGGGGACATCCCCAGGAACCAAAGCATAGCTAGCCCGCGCAATACTTAACATTTAGCAAAGCCAGACTGTGGAATTTGCAGGACTTACCCTCTCCCTCGAGTGTGGACCCCCCAGCTTGTGCAATGGTGATTGCTTTTCTCCAGGCAGGACCCATCAAAGCAGCGACCCTCTCTTCCAAAGGTGTCAGTGGCTGCAGATTTGCCGGGCCTTCTCCTGTTCGGGTTCTTTCTGCTTGTTGTGTGCCACTTTCCTCTGCAAAGATGAAAACATAACTTTTTAGAGAGGGTGTCTTTCTGCTGGGTAGGACATTATACAGCTGGTCACATTTACAATTGCAATTGCATTGAATAAATTAAAATATTACTTACACTAACTACTTGACCAAGGTCCTGCCACTTCTTTTTACACTGGCCTCCGGATATCATGGTGGTCACCATTGAGCAATAATCATCTGCAACTTGGTTCCAGCGTTTCTTCATTTCTTTTGGTGGAACTTTTATGTGACCTCTGCTGGTGTCCAACTCCTGCTATCTGTTCTCAACCACAGTAACTAGTGCCTCCACTTCTTCCTGAAAGAAATTCTTGGTCCTTGCACCACGTTGCATTTTGCACTGCTGCAGCTCCGATTTTTCCAATGCTCTCACGCAGCACTCATTTTCACACACACAGCTGGCTCTTTAAAAATGGTCGATTGCCAACTCGGAGCGGTACTGAGCATGTGTGTCCATTGCAACGACGTCAAAAACGTCACTTTTTTTGTCGCACATGCGCAGAAAGTAAAGCATAGTTTTTTTCGGTGCAGACAGCAGGCTCTACCCCCGCCCCCAAGACAACTGGACATGTTGCGCGGTGCCAAATTTGAATTATAGATCGGGGAAAAATATTTACGGGCGCATTTCTGGCCTAGAAAAACGGGCGGAACTCTGGCAATACGCCAGAAAATGGGCTTGGGCAAAATTGAGCCCATTATCTTAGGTCCCACCACAAACTCTGTACCCGAGCCAGTGACTCCATCCCTCTCCCCAACAACTGTCTGAGGCTGAACCATACTGTTCACAACCTGGCAGAGCCTGAAATGAGCTACCAACCACATATCCATGCCATCATTAAGCCTGCCTATTTACACATCTGGAACATTGCTCGACTCCACCCTGCCTTAACTCATATGCTGCTGAAACCTTCATCCATGCCTTTGTTACCTCTAGATTTGACTATTCCAATGCACTCCTGGCCGGCCTGCAACGCTCTACCCTCTGTAAAATTGAGGTCAACTAAAACTCGCACTAAGTCCTGTGCTCGCTGACTTACATTGGCTCACAGTTAAGCAACGCCTCAATATTAAAATTTTCAGCGTTGTTTTCATATCCCTCCATGGCCTCACTCCTCCCTATCTCTGTAATCTCCTCCAGCCTCACAACCCTCCAAGATATCTGCGCTCCTTTAATTCTGGTCTCTTGAGCATCCCCAATTTTAATTGCTCAACCATTGGTGGCTGTGCCTTCAGCTGACAAAACCCTAAGCTCTGGAACTCCCTCCCTATACCTCTCTGCTTCTCGTTCCTCCTTTAAGACGCTCCTTAAACCCACCTCTTTGACCAAGGGGGGGGAGGGGGTCGGAGGGGGCGCGGGGGTGGGGGGGAAGAGGAAGATCGAGAAAGCAATAGTATTAGGAGATTCGATAGTTAGGGGAACAAACAGGCGTTTCTGCAGCTGCAGACATGATTCCACGATGGTATGTTGCTTTCCTGGTGCCAGGATCAAGGATGTCAATCAGCAGCTGCAGAACATTCTGAGAGGGGGCGAGAGGTCATGTCCCATATCAGTATCAATGACATAGGTAGAAAGAGGAATGCGGTCTTGCAGGCAGATTTTAGGGAGCTCAGAAAGAGATTAAAAAGCAGGACCTCAAAAGGTAGTAATCTCCGGATTACTCGCAGTGCCACGAGCTAGTGAGTATAGAAATAGAAGGATAAAGCAGAAAATGGACCCAAGCTTCGGCTGTCCCACAGAACGGCGCAACTCCGAGAAGCCCGCCTATTTTATAGAATTAAAAGCGTAGCTAAAACTTATCTCGCAATTCTCGGTGTTCAGCAGTCGGTGCAACGCAGCACAAGCAGGTGGGGGCGGAGGTACAGCCCTGCGCCGAAAAGAGGGCCGGCAGCTGCGCGCGTGTGCAGTGGAGTCTGTGCGCGTGCGCAGTAGCTCCTGGCCTTCCCAGCACGTCCTGTCTCCGGGCAACCCTATCCCTGGCCAAAGGGAGGTCGTGATGTTCACCGCCCTATCCCGGGCCACGTGGCCTGCCTGCCTCCGTCCCTCGCCTCGCCGCCACTGCCCTTACCGGCTCGGTGGCGGAGCCCACCCGACCAGCAGCTCTTCGGCGGTGGGCCCCACCCGAACTCCTCCTCGGTGGTGGGCCCTGCCCGAACTCCTCCTCGGTGGTGGGCCCTGCCCGAACTCCTCCTCGGTGGTGGGCCCCGCCCGAACTCCTCCTCGGTGGTGGGCCCCGCCCGAACTCCTCCTCGGTATTGGGCCCCGCCCAAACTCCTCCTCGGTATTGGGCCCCGCCCAAACCTCCTCGGTGGTGGGCCCCGCCCAAACTCCTCCTCGGTGGTGGGCCCCGCCCAAACTCCTCCTCGGTGGTGGGCCCCGCCGAAACTCCTCCTCGGTGGTGGGCCCCGCCCGAACTCCTCCTCGGTGGTGGGCCCTGTCCGAACTCCTCCTCGGTGGTGGGCCCTGTCCGAACTCCTCCTCGGTGGTGGGCCCCGCCCGAACTCCTCCTCGGTGGTGGGCCCTGCCCAAACCTCCTCGGTGGTGGGCCCCGCCCGAACTCCTCCTCGGTGGTGGGCCCTGCCCAAACTCCTCCTCGGTGGTGGGCCCCGCCCAAACCTCCTCGGTGGTGGGCCCTGCCTGAACTCCTCCTCGGTGGTGGGCCCCGCCCAAACCTCCTCGGTGGTGGGCCCTGCCCGAACTCCTCCTCGGTGGTGGGCCCCGCCCAAACTCCTCCTCGGTGGTGGGCCCTGCCCGAACTCCTCCTCGGTGGTGGGCCCCGCCCGAACTCCTCCTCGATGGTGGGCCCCGCCCGAACTCCTCCTCGGTGGTGGGCCCCACCCAAACTACACCCCGGTGGTGGGGCCCGCCCGAACTCCTTCTCGGTGGTGGGGCCCGCCCGAACTCCTCCTCGGTGGTGGGCCCCGCCCGAACTCCTCCTCGGTGGTGGGCCCCGCCCGAACTCCTCCTCGGTGGTGGGCCCCGCCCGAACTCCTCCTCGGTGGTGGGCCCCGCCCGAACTCCTCCTCGGTGGTGGGCCCCGCCCGAACTCCTCCTCGGTGGTGGGCCCCGCCCGAACTCCTCCTCGGTGGCGGGGCCCGCCCGACCAGCAGCTCTTCGGCAGCATGGCCCATCCGAACTCCTCCCTAGTGGCAGGCCGAGCCCGAACTACTCCCCGGTGGCGGGCCCCGCTCGACCAGCAACTCTTCAGCGGCAGGGCCCACCCGAACACCTCCTCGGCAGCGGGGCCCGCCCGACCAGCTCTTCGGCAGGCTGTTGGTGGGCTCTCGGTGCTCCCGAACAGATAGGTGCTGCAGTAGGTGAGTAGAAAATTTTAATTTTGTATTTATTGATTGATTTTTTATTTTTTATTTTTTGATTGATTGATTGATTTATTGGTTGATTTATTTATCATTTATTGTTGATGATGGTTCTTTATTGGTAAAAGTGAAGTGTTCAATGCTTTGGAAAATCCCCTAACTTCCCTCTAACTTCCCTTCCCCCCACTCAATCTCTGGCTACCTGCGCCTAATTCTCAAGTGTACGCAAGGTTTTTCTGAGCGTACAAAGGTCAACACTTACCCAGTTCTAAATTAGGTTAGAGTAACTTTTCGCCGCCTAAACTTGCCAAACAGGAGTAAGTGGCTGGTAAGGCCCCCTTTTGAAAAAAAAACTGAACTAAAACGAAACTAAACTAACTCACGAGAACTGGAGCAAACTAAATGTCGAGAATTGCAATTTCAAAGATACTCCAAACTAAACTAGTTGCTCCAAAAAAACAGGAACAACTCCAGCCGAAACTTGGGCCCATAGTGGCTGGAGGGCTTTAGATTACTGGGACATTGGAACTGGTTCAGGGGGAGGTGGGACTTGTACAGGCCGGATGGGTTGCACCTCAACAGAGCTGGGACCAATGTCCTCACAGGACGAGGAGGGGGAGGAAGTTGCTGGTATTGTTGGGGAGGGTTTAACCAATTTGGCAGGGGGATGGGCACCAGAAAGGAGAAACAAGGTGCACAAATGATTGGGAGAGACAGATAGCACTAGTGTAAGAAATAGTACGGTGTTAGGTGGGGTCAAACTAAGAGAGAATACAAGAAGGTCTAAGATAGGTTTACAGTGCATGTGTGTGAATGCACGAAGTGTGGTAAATAAGGTTGGTGAGCTGCAGGTGCAAATAGACACATGGGAATATGATGTTGTGGCGATAACGGAGACCTGACTCAAAAAAGGGCAGGATTGGGTACTAAATATTCCTGGATATAAGATGTTCAGGAAAGATGGGGAAGCAAAGAAAGGAGGTGGGGTGGCAGTATCGATTAAGGAGAATATTACAGTGCTGGAGAGAGAGAATGGCCTGGAAGGGTCAAGGATAGAATACATTTGGTTAGAGTTGAGAAACAAGAGAGGTGCCATTAAACTACTAGGTGTATTCTATAGGCCACCAACTAGTGGGAAGGATATAGAAGAGCATATTTGCAGGGAAATTACAGAGAGGTGCAAGAACTATAGAGTAGTGACAATGAGGGACCTCAACTATCCTGATATAGACTGGGATAACAATAGTGTAAAGGGCAGAGAGGGGGAAGAATTTCTGAAGTGTGTTCAAGAGAACTTTCTTGATCAGTATGTTTCCGGCCCAACGAGGAAGGCGGCATTGCTGGATCTGATTTGGGGGATTGAGGTGGGTCAAATGGAGTAAGTGTCAGTAGGGGAACATTTAGGGAACAGTGATCATAGAATTATAAGGTTTAGATAACAGGGAACAATCTCAATGTAAAAATTCTTAATTGAAGGAAGGCCAATTTCAGTGGGTTGAGAATGGATCTGGCCCGGATAAAAAAGAATCAAAGATTGGCAGGCAAAACTGTAATCGAAAAAAATGGGCTGCCTTTAAAGAGGGGCTCAAGAGTAGGGAGGAGCCACAGGAACGGGAGTGGGAGTTCCAGGCCCAGATAAAGGGGCCTGAGAGTCAGGAGGAGCCAGCTGGTGCAGGGACAAAAAGTTTTTAAAAAAATCGAAATCGAAGTGTGAAGTCACAGCCAAGCGAGTAAGTGATTAGCTGGTGGATTGGTGAGTATTTTTCTTTTCAGTAGCAAACCTTTGGCATTGCTGTAAGTAGGAACTGCAAGTAAATATATGTGATCTTTATTATCTAAGGAGAGCTAGATAATTAAATCGGCTGTTTGCTGAGAAGTGGCTGGGTGTGTTGTGCTAATGTTTAGAGTTTAGTTCTACTCGATAGGTGAGAGTTTAACTAGAGGGATGGCAGGGCAGCTCAGTCCCGTGGATTGTGCATCCTGTGGCATGTGGGAAGTCCCAGATGCTTCGCGCAGCCGGGGTGACCATGTGTGCAGGAGGTGTCCCCAGCTGCACCAACTCGAGCTCCGTGTTTTGGAGTTTGAGCGACAGCTGGGGTCACTGTGGTGCATCCGTGAGACTGAGAGCAATGTGGATAGCACGTTTCTAGAGGCGGTCACCCCACAGCTTAAGAGTGTGCAGGCAGAGAGGGAGTGGGTGACCACCAGACAGAAGAGGAGGACTAGGCAGGTAGTGCAGCAGTCCCCTGAGTCCACCTCACTCTCCAACCGGTATTCTGTTCTGAGTACTGGTGGGGCAATGGTGGCTCTGGGGAATGCAGCCAGAGCCAAGTCCACGGCACCATGGATGGGAGGAGGAAGAATGGAAGAGCTGTAGTGGTAGGGAATTCAAGAGTCAGGGGAGCAGACAGGCGTTTCTGCGGCCACAAACGTGACTCCAGGATGGTATGTTGCCTCCCTGGTTCCAGGGTGAAGAATGTCACTGAGCGGCTGCAGGGCATTCTGGGGGGAGAGGGTGAACAGCCAGAGGTCATCGGTACCAATGACATAGGTAGGAAGAGGGATGAGGTCCTGCAGGCAGAGTTTAGGGAGCTAGGAGAGAGATTAAAAAACAGGACATCAAAGTAATCTCCGGATTACTCCCAGTGCCACGAGCTAGTGAGTACAGAAATAGGAGGATAGAGCCGATGAACACGTGGCTGGAGAGATGGTGCAGGCGGGAGGGCTTTAGTTTCCTGAGGCATTGGGACCGCTTCTGGGGGAGGTGGGACCTGTACAAGCCGGACCTCAACACCTCAACAGAGCCGGGACCAATATCCTCGCGGCGGGGGGGGGGGGGGTTTGCTAGTGCCGTTGGGGAGGGTTTAAACTAGCTTGGCAGGGGGATGGGAACCTGAAAATAGATTCAGTAGGAAGGGGAGTAAAGCTGGAATTAGAAAGCAAAAATAAAGAAAGTGAGATTGAAGGAGAGAGGAAACAAGCAGGAAAAAAGCGTAAAAAAATAAACTTAAAGGCACTTTGTCTAAATGCACGTAGCATTTGTCGCAAAATAGATGAGTTGACGGCACAAAATTGAGACAAATGGGTATGATCTGATAGCCATTACAGAGACGTGGTTGCAAGGTGACCAGGACTGGGAATTAAATATTCAGGGGTATTTGACAATCCAGAAGGACAGACAGAAAGGAAAAGGAGGTGGGGTAGCTCTATTGATAAAGGATGGAATCACTGCAATAGTAAGAAATTATGGCCCCAAGTTTCCGGCCGCGCCGAAAATGGCGCAGCCCCAAGCTGCACGCCTGTTCTTTGTGCCTAAAAGTGCGCATGAAAAAAACTGTGACATTCTCCGGCTCCTCGGAGCTTGATCTCTGCTTGGCGCAGCGCGCTCTTCACAGCGGGGGGCAGAGCCAAACACTCGCGCCGATTCTGTCAGCAGTGGGGGGGGGGGGTGGGTCTAATTTAAATGAGCCAACGTCATGCCGGCAACCCTGCGCGTGCGCACACGCGCAGTGTCAAACAAACATTGGCACTCGGCCATTTTTAAAGGGACTGGAGTAAAAGTGAAGATTTGTCTCTTGGACCCCTGGAAAGGCTTGTAATTTAATTTTTGTGATATTTTTGTGTGTGAGGGAGTGCTTTTAGCAGCACTGTTGAATAAATCACCTGCTGAAATCAGTAAATTCAGCTTTTCACTGCTCAACTTGCAGAACCGGTGCTGCATTGGTGCATGAAAATTAAGGACTGTGTGTTTTGAGAAATAAGAGTGCCAATTCAACTTTGCAATGGATCAACGTCCACCAAGAACAAAGAATTTCTTGCATGAGGAAGTAGATCTATTAGTCAACGTAATTGAGCAGAGATGGCAGGAGCTAGACCCAGCAACAGAGGTCGCATAAAAGTGCCACCAAAAGAAATGAAGAAACGGTGGAACTAAGTTGCAGAAGATTATTGCGCAGTGGTGCATACCATGAGATCTGGAAGCCAGGGTAAAAAGAAATGGCACGACCTTGGTCAAGTAGTTAGTGTAAGTAATATTTCCCATTTTTAATTTAATCATAATTGTAACCTGGCTATCTGTATGTCCCACCTTGCAGACTGACACACTCTGTAAAAAGTTATATTTTACTCTTTGCAGAAGAAATTGGCCCACAACAAAAGGGATGCAACTCGGACAGAAGGAGGCATGCCCAATCTGCATCCACTGACACCCTTGGAACAAAGGGTAGCTACTATGATGAGTCGTACATGGAGAAAAGCAATCAGTACAGCACAAGCTGGGCCCGAAAATGCATCGTGTTCCTTTAAATCAACCTGCTGCCTAACCTGCTATGTGTGAGAGTACTCATGCCACCCATCCGGCCCCCTCCCTTGCTGTTAAAAATTTGACTGTTCTGATGTATTTTGCAGAACCTGATGATGATGATGATGATGATGATGATGATGCCAATCCTGAGGATCCTGAGGGTACAGAACAAGAACCAGTACAACCAGCTGCGGACGAACCAGACTGGATGCTGGCAGCGATGACTGAAATGTCTGCAGGAGAGAGCTTCCAAATTAATGTTTATGAGCCCCCATCAAGGGGCATCAGAGTTTCAACCCCTAGCATAGGTCTTGGTTCCACCTTCCATGCTTTCGCTTCCGATGTTGCGGGTCCCAGTGGTGCTGCTGGTATAATGCAGCATTCTACAGTCAGTGCACTACCGTCCCAGCCTGCGCCTCCCTCTCGCATAGGTTCTGGTTCCACCTACTATGGTTTTGATTCCAATGCTGCGGGTCCCAGTGCTGCTGCTGATATCATGGAGCAGTTTACACCCATTCGTCCAACATCCCAGCCCACGGCTTGCACTCGAGTGCTGTCGTCTGGAACACCGAGCACCCCACCATCCCAGCCCGAGCCTCTCCCTCTAGTTCTGCCATCTGCAACACAGAGCATCCCACCGTTCCAGCCCGAGCCTCTCCCTCTAGTTCAGCCATCTGCAACACAGAGCATCCCACCGTTCCAGTCCGAGCCTCTCCCTCCAGTTCAGCCGTCTGGAACACAGAGCGTCCCACAGTCCCAGCCTGCGCCTCCCTGTGTAGTGGTGCCGCTTGCAACACCGAGCATCCCACCGTCCGTGCCCGCGCCTCCCAGTGTAGTGGTGCCATGAGGCAGACCCAGGCAGAGGAGAAGGAGATTGGACACACGCTCTCCTGAGATGCAGCGTGCAACAGATGCGGCTCAGGTTGTGGCATTGGGTATGGAGACCAATGAGCTTACCCGATCACTCATCGGTGGCGTCAATGCAGTAGGTGAAGAGTTGACGGTCCTGACGGGAGAAATAGCAGCAATGACATGGGAACTTAGGGAGGGAATGTCCGAGGGAGTGCAATCGACGGCTCAGGCCGTCAGGGAGGGCATGCAAGTGTCGGCACAGGCCGTCAGGGAGGGCATGCAAGTGTCGGCACAGGCCGTCAGGGAGGGCCTGGTTGAGGTAACTGCTGCAATAAGGGCACACAGCCCAGCCAATCAAATGACACCCCCATGAGGAAGTGAACATTCACTGAGATATGGATGAGACATGGTTGCAGCCTTTCTTTGCTGCTTTTGTTCTTGTTCTTGATGTAGCTGTAGTAGCGTTTTTCAAATTGAAATTGTTTTGTAAGTTTTGTAATTTTACAACTTATAAGGGATCTTATGGTTTTTAAGTGATCTTATAGTGTAAATGCTCTCACATTTTTTTGTATCTTATTTAATTTTGCACCTAAAAAGTGATCCTGAAGTTTAAGTGTTCTTCAGAGTGTAAGATTTTTCACATTGAAACTGTTTTGTAAGTTTTGTAACTTTACAACATATAAGTGATCTCAGGGTTTTCAAGTGATCTTATAGTGTAAATGCTCTCACATTCTGAAACTTATTTAATTTTGCATCTAAAAAGTGATCTTGAAGTGTAAGTGATCTTAGAGTGTAAAATTTTTCACATAGAAATTGTTTTGTAACTTTTGTAACTTTACAAGTTTATAAGTGATCTTAAAGTTTTTAAGTGATCTTCAAGAGTCATATTAAAAAGTATAGTTTGATACAACAAATATTTTATTACAGTGACGTTAACTTTTCAATAAAATATTTTTTCATTAAAACTGTTTCATGTTCCATTAACACAACACAACGTAGGAACAACTGCAAAGAATAAACATGTCCATGCGCAAAAGTGGTCGCAGAGCCCTCAGGCATCAGTAGTTGAAGCGTTCACGGATGAGCTGCTGGCGCAAGTCTCGAGCAATCGTTAAAGGGGCACGATGGACGGCCCTCTCCGACCTCGTGCTCCGGCATCAGGCACTTGCATGCTTTCCTGATCGTCGTTATCATCCACATCCTGCTCTTCCGTAATACTATTATCATGCACTGGACCCTCACGTCGGTCTTCTGGTTCCACTATCAGCTCCTGCTGCCTCATGATGGCTAAGTTATGGAGCGTGCAGCACACAGCAGTGAAGTGACCGACAATCTGAGGAGAGTATTGCAACTGTCCTTCGGAATGGTCCAGGCATCGGAATCGCTGTTTCAATATGCCAATGGTCCTCTCAATGGTGCTGCGCGTCGCAATGTGCGCCATGTTGTATTGACGGTCAGCTTCTGTCCGTGTCACGCGTAGGGGCATCATGAGCCAGGTGGTCAGGCCATACCCTTTGCCTCCCAGTAGCCAGCTCTGCCCTTCTGGCTGCTGCTGAAACATGTCAGATATAACGCTGTCGCGTAGGATGAACGCATCGTGGGTGCTGCCAAGGTATCTCGCATCGACTGACATGATGCGCTGCTTGTCGTCACACACGAGCTGCACATTGATAGAGTGGAAACCTTTCCTATTTCGGTACTGCTCAGAATCCTCCACAGGTGCTCGCAAGGCTATGTGGGTACAATCAATGCAGCCCTGTACCTTTGGGAAGCCGGCAATCCTGAAGAAGCCCACAGCCCTCTCATGGATCGCTTGTGCGGTCATTGGGAAATTGATGAAGTCATTCCTTCACGCATACAATGCAGCTGTGACCTGGTAAATGCAGGTATGTATTGCACGTTGAGAGATGGCACATCTCCAGTTGTAGCCTGAAACGATCCCGAGGCATAGAAAGAAAGTGCAGCTGTTACCTTCACTGCAACAGACAGGGCAGTTGGCGTTCTGCTTCTGGGCTGCAAATCTGCTCTCACCATATCACAGATCTCAGTGACAACTTCTCTGCGAAAACGCAGCCTTTTCACACAATCAGCCTCGCTCATGTCCAGGTACGAGCGCCTGGTTCGATATTGTCGACGTGAGTAAGGTCTCCTGCCCATCAACCTACGGGCTACGACGTTCCTGGTGCGGTGAGCTCTAATCAATTCTCTCCTATGCAGTGAATTGATGGCGAACCATTGCATAATATGTGGTGTTGACAATGCAGCACCCATTCTGCAAATTTAAATATAAAACTGTCTATGTGGCTGCCTCTCCCTGTCCAAATGGCCTCAGTCCCCCTCACAGCTCGAAGGCTGCTGCTGTAACTTCGGCTGCCGTCGAGCCACTGACGCCACCCCTAAAGCGTGGCCGAATGGCCTCAAGCACCTTAAAGGGCTGCGTGCGTCCGGTGTTGATTGTTTGGCTGCCGGCCAGCCACTGACGCCGCTGCTATCCCATGGCTGAATGGCCTCACGTCCGTCCGGTGTTGATTCTTCGTGGCCAGCCACTAAGAGAATGACGGCCTGCCTGAAGCACCGCAGCTCAGCTCGAAGGCTGCTTGTTGCCGCTGTTGGAGCTGCCGTCGAGACACTGACGCCACACCCCTGCCAGTCTCCAACATGAAAGGCTGCTGCTGTTTCACACAGGTAGGAACATGGTTTATTTAATCTTTTCTTTGCTTATAAATTTTTATTCAGGTTGGATTTATCTGTATAATATTTGTATAAGTATAACTAAGGATTGATTGTAGAATTTAATGACTTCCCTTCCTCCCCTCTCCCCCCTCCCCCACCTCGTTCCCTACGCCTAATTTGTAACCTACGCCTGATTTTCTAAAGTGTAGACAAGGTTTTTTCGAACGTACAAAAATCTTCACTTACTCCATTCCAAGTTAGTTTGGAGTAAGTTTTCACTGCCTAAACTTTGAAAATAGGTGTAAGTGGCCAGACACGCCCCCTTTTGAAAAAAAAATTCTGTTCCAAAGTGAAACTGTTCGAACTGGCTAGAATTGGAGCAAACTAAATGCCGAGAATTCAAATTTCTCAGATACTCCGTTCTAAACCAGTTGCTCCAAAAAAACAGGAGCAACCCCGGCCAAAACTTGGCCCTTATATTAGCTCAAATGATAAGGGTGTTGAAACAGTTTGGGTGGAGATAAGGAACAATAAGGGGGAAAAGTCACTGGTGGGTCTCGTCTTTAGGCCCCCTAATAGTAGCAACTCTGTGGGTTGGAGCATAAACCAGGAAATAGTGGGTGCTTGTAAAAAGGGAACAGCAATAATCATGGGTGATTTTAACCTCCATATTGATTGAACAAATCAAATTGGTCAGGGTAGCCATGAGGAGGAGTTCATAGAGTACGTTAGGGAGTGTGTTAGGGATGGGTTCCTTGAGCAGTATGTAACGGAACCAACCAGGGGGCAAGCTATCTTCGATCTGGTCCTGTGTAATGAGACAGGATTAATAAACAATCTCCTAGTAAAGGATCCCCTTGGAATGAGTGATCATAGCATGATTGAATTTCAAATTCAAATGAAAGGTGAGAAACGATAAGGAGATAAGGGGTTATGGGGAGCGGGCGGGGAAGTGGAGCTAAGTCCATGATCAGATCAGCCATGATCTTATTGAATGGCGGAGCAGGCTCGAGGGGCCTTATGGCCTACTCCTGTTCCTATTTCTTATATTCTTATGTTCTTAAATAATAGAGGTGCCATTACACTACTAGTTGTATGCTATCAGCCGCCAACTAGTTGGAAGGATATAGAGGAGCAAATTTGCAGGGAAGTTACAGAGAGGTGCAAGAACTATAGAGTTTTGATAATAGGGGACTTCAACTATCCTAATGTAGACTGTAGTAATACCTGTAGTATAAAAAAGAGAGGAGAAGAATTTCTGAAGTGTGTTCAGGAGAACTTTCTTGATCAGTATGTTTCTGGCCCAACGAGGAAGGAGGCATTGCTGGATCTGGTTCTGGGGAATAAGGTGGGTCAAGTGGAGTAAGTGTCAGTAGGGGAACATTTAGGGAACAGTGATCAGAGTATCATAAGGTTTAGATTAGCTATGGAAAAGGACCTGGGGGTCCTTGTGCATGAATCCCAAAAAGTTAGTTTGCAGGTGCAGCAGGTAATCAGGAAGGCGAATGGAATGTTGGTCTTCATTGCGAGAGGGATGGAGTACAAAAGCAGGGAGGTCCTGCTGCAACTGTACAGGGTATTGGTGAGGCCGCACCTGGAGTACTGCGTGCAGTTTTGGTCACCTTACTTAAAGAAGGATATACTAGCTTTGGAGGGGGTACAGAGACGATTCACTTGGCTGATTCCGGAGATGAGGGGGTTACCTTATGCTGATAGATTGAGTAGACTGGGTCTTTACTCGTTGGAGTTCAGAAGGATGAGGGGTGATCTTATAGAAACATTTAAAATAATGAAAGGGATAGACAAGATAGAGGCAGAGAAGTTGTTTCCACTGGTCGGGGAGACTAGAACTAGGGGGCACAGCCTCAAAATACGGGGGAGCCAATTTAAAACCAAGTTGAGAAGGGATTTCTTCTCCCAGAGGGTTGTGAATCTGTAGAATTCTCTGCCCAGGGAAGCAGTTGAGGCTAGCTCATTGAATGTATTCAAATCACAGATAGATAGATTTTTAACCAATAAGGGAATTAAGGGTTACGGGGAGCGGGCAGGTAATTGGAGCTGAGTCCACGGCCAGATCAGCCATGATCTTGTTTAGTGGCAGAGCAGGCTCGAGGGGCTAGATGGCCAACTCCTGTTCCTAATTCTTATGTTCTTATATAGGACAGGGTGCAATCTAGAGTAAAAAATACTTAATTGGAGTTCTGGGGTTTCTCTCGGCCAATTTCAGTGGTTTGAGAATGGATCTCGCCTGGGTAAATTGCAATCAAAGATTGGCAGGCAAAATTGTAATTGAACAATGGGCTGCCTGTAAAGAGAAGACGGTTTGGGTACAGTTGAGGTACATTACCACGAGAGGGAAAGGTCGGGCTACCAAAGTCACAGCTCCCTGGATGACAAAAGAGATTGAGGTTAAGATGAAGCTGGAAAAGGGGTCGTATGACAGATGTCAGGTTAACATAAGAACATAAGAACATAAGAATTAGGAACAGGAGTAGGCCATCTAGCCCCTCGAGCCTGCTCCGCCATTCAACAAGATCATGGCTGATCTGGCCATGGACTCAGCTCCACTTACCCGCCCGCTCCCTGTAACCCTTAATTCCCTTATTGGTTAAAAATCTATCTATCTGTGATTTGAATACATTCAATAGGCTAGCCTCAACTGCTTCCTTGGGCAGAGAATTCCACAGATTCACAATCCTTTGGGAGAAGAAATTCCTTCCCAACTCGGTTTTAAATTGGCTCCCCCGTATTTTGAGGCTGTGCCCCCTAGTTCTAGTCTCCGCGACTAGTGGAAACAACCTCTCTGCCTCTATCTTGTCTATCCCTTTCATTATTTTAAATGTTTCTATTAGATCACCCCTCATCCTTCTGAACTCCAACGAGTAAAGACCCAGTCTACTCAATAGGTTGAGAATAGAAGTGAGAACGAGGCTGATTACAGAAAGTTCAGAGGGAAAGTGAAAAAGGAAATAAGGGCAAAGAGAGAGTATGAAAATATATTAGCAGCTAACATAAAAGGGAACCCAAAAGTCTTCTATAGGCATATAAATAGAAAACGGGTAGTAAAAGGAGGTGTGGGCCTGATTAGGGACCAAAATGGAGACCTACACATGGAGGCAGAGGGCATGGCTGAGGTACTAAATGAGTACTTTGCATCTGTTTTTACCAAGCAAGAAGATGCTGCCAAAGTCATAGTGAAAGAGGAAGTAGTTGAGATACAGGATGGGATGAAAATTGATAAAGAGGAGGTACTAGAAAAGCTAACTGTACTTGAAATAGATAAGTCTCTCGGACCGAACGGGATGCATCCAAGGATGCTGAGGGAAGTAAAGGTGGAAATTGCGGATGCACTAGCCATAATCTTCCAATCCTCCTTGGATATGGGGGTGGTGCCAGAGGACTGGAGAATTGCAAATGTTACACCCTTGTTCAAAAAAGGTGTGAGGTTTAACCCAGCAACGACAGGCCGGTCAATTTAACTATGATAGTGGAGAAGCTTTTAGCAATGATAATCTGGGACAAAATTAACAGTCACTTGGACAAATGTGGATTAATTAAGGAAAGCTAGCAAGGATTTGTTAAAAGGAAAATTATGTTTAACTAACTTGACTGAGTTTTTTGATGAGGTAACATAGTGGATTGATGAGGGCAATGCGGTTGATGTGGTGTACATGGACTTCCAAAAGGCGTTTGATAAAGTGCCATATAATTGATGCCAGCAAAGTTGAAGCTTGTGAAATAAAAGAGACAGTGGCAGCATGGATATGAAATTGGCTAAGTAACAGGAAACAGAGAGTAGTGGTGAATCGTTGTGTATCGGACTGGAAAAGGTACACAGTGGGACTCCCCAGGGGCCGGTACCAGGGCCACTGCTTTTCTTGAAATATATATGAGAGGAGGTACTAAAAAAGCTGGCTGTACTTAAAGTAGATAAGTCACTAGGACCGGGTGCAATGCATCCTAGGATGCTGAGGGAAGTAAAGGTTGGTTAACAAAATTGAGGCTCATGGAATAGGAGGGTCAGTGTCAGCTTGGATATGAAATTGACTAAAGGACAGAAAACAGCGAGTTGTGATAAATGGTTGTTTTTCAGACTGGAGGATAGTGGACAGTGGTATTCCCCAGAGGTCAGTTCTCGGACCACTGCTTTTTTGATATATATATACATATATAAATAAATTACTTGGATATTGGAATACAGAGTAAAATTTCAAAATTTGCCAATGATAACAAACTTGGAGTGGTGGCAAACAATGAGGATGATACCTATTGACTGCAACTGGACAAAGATAGGCTGGTAGAATGGGCAGACAAGTGGCAGCTGAAATTTAATACAGAGAAGTGTGAGGTGATGCATTCTGGCAGAAGGGATAGGGAGAGACAATATAGATGTAATGGCATAGTTCTAAAGAGTTTGCAGGGACATAGGGACCTGGGGTTCATGTGCAAAGATCTTTGAAGTTGGCAGGACATATTGAGAGAGTAGCTTGCAAAGCACATGGGAAACCGAGCTTCATAAATAGAGGTATTGAGTACAAAAACAGTGAAGTTAAGCTGAATCTTTTATAAAGCTTTGGTTAGGCCACAACTGGAGTATTGCGTCCAAATCTGGTCACCACACATCAGGAAGGATGTGAAGCTCCTTGAGAGGGGGCAGAGGAGGTTCACCAGAATGGTTCCAAGGATGAGGGATTTTAGCTACAAGGTTAGGTTGTAGAATCATAGAAAATAGGTGCAGGAGTAGGCCATTCGGCCCTTCAAGCTTTCAACAAGATCATGGCTGATCATTCACCTCAGTACCTCTTTCCTGCTTTCTCTCCATACCCCTCGATCCCTTTAGCCGTAAGGGCCTGAAGAAGCTGGGGCTGTTCTCCTTGGAGCAAAGGAGGTTGAGTTGAGATTTGATAGAGGTGTACAAAATTGTGACAGGTTTAGAAACATCGAAATTTACAGCGCAGAAGGAGGCCATTTCGGCCCATTGTGCCCGCGCAGCCCTGAAGGTTACACATAAACCTATGAACAATGGCGGACAGGTAAAGGGCATCCGGCCCAACCAGTCCACCCCACACAACTGCGATACCCCATGTATTGCAACATTTTACACTAACCCCACCCGGAGCCATGCGATCTCCTGGAAGAGGCAAAAAAACAGGCCAATTGGGGAAAAAAATCTGGGAAAATTCCTCTCCAACCCATCCAGGCTATCAAAACTAGTCCAAGAGATCACTCTGGCCATATTAGATTCCATGATGTACTTACCATCGTGTCTGCGCCAGCCAACAAAAGGTTATCCAGTCTAATCCCATTTACCAGCTTTAGATCCATAACCCTGCAGGTTACGGCACTTCAAGTGCACATCCAAACACTTTTTAAATGTGGTGAGGGTTTCTGTCTCCACCACCCTTCCAGGCAGCGAGTTCCAGACCCACACAACCCTCTGCATGAAGAAGCTTCCCCTCAAATCCCCTCTGAACCTTCCAACCACCTTAAATCTATGCCCCCTTGTAATTGACCCCCTCCACCAAAGGAAATAGGCCCTTGCTATCCAGGCCCCTCAAAATTTTATACACCTCAATGAGGTCTCCGCTCAGCCTCCTCTGTTCCAAGCAGAACAAACCCAGCCTATCCAATCTGTCCTCAAAGTTAAGATTCTCCATTCCAGGCAGCATTCTCGTAAATCTCCTCTGCACCCTCTACCGTGCAGTCCTTCCTATAATACGGCGACGAGAACTGCACGCAGTATTCAGCTGTGGCCTAACCAGTGTATTATACATTTTAAGCATAACCTCCCTGCTCTTGTATTCTATGCCTCAGCCAATAAAGGTAAGCATTCCGTATGCCTTTTTAACCACCTTATCCACCTGGCCTGCTACTTTCAGGGATATGTGGACAAGCACTCCAAGGTCCCTTTGTTCATCTACACTTTGAAGGAGCCTACCATTTAATGTGTATACCCTTTCCTTATTAGCCCTCCCCAAGTGCATTACTTTTCTGAATTAAATTCCATTTGCCATTGTTCTGCTCACCTAACCAGTAGATTGATATCCTCCTGCAGTCCATGACTTTCCTCTTCATTATTAACCATGCAGCCAATTTTAGTGTCATCTGCAAATTTTTAATCATACTACATATATTCAAATCTAAATTGTTGATATATACCACAAAAAGCAAGGGACCCAGTACTGAGCCCTGCGGAACCCCACTGGAAACATCCTTCCAGTCACAAAAACATCCATCAACCATTACCCTTTGCTTCCGACCTCTAAGTTGATTTTGGATCCAACTTGCCACTTTGCCCTGGATCCCATGGGCTTTTACCTTCATGACCAGTCTGCCATGTGGGATCTTTTCAAAAGCTTTGCTGAAATCCATATATACTACATTGTATGCACTACCCTCTTCAACCCTCCTGGTTACCTCCTCGAAAAATTCAATCAAGTTAGGCAAACACGATCTTCCCTAAACAAATCCGTGCTGACTGTCCCTGATTAATCCTTGCCTTTCTATATGTAGATTAATCCTTTCCTTCAGGATTTTTTTCAATAATTTTCCCACCACTGAGGTTAGGCTGACAGGTACCACATTAGCAGTCCTCCAGTTCTCCGGCACCATGCCTGAATACAAAGAGGACGGGAAAATGATGGTCAAGGCCTCTGCTATTTCTTCTCTTGCTTCGCTCAACAGCCTGGGATGCATTTCATCCGGGCCTGGGGACTTATCCACTTTCAAAGCTGCCAAACCCCCCAATACCTCCTCTCTCACTATGTCTATTTCGTCCAGAATTCCACATTCCTCCTCGATAGCAGTATCTACATTGCCCCTTTCCTTTATGAAAACAGAGGCAAAGTATTCATTAAGAAGCATACCCACATCTTCTGCCTCCACATACAGATTACCCTTGTTGTGTTCCTAACATAGATGAGACTGCACACAGGGAGGTTAAAGTAACAGTGACCTCAGTCTTTATTAAGACACTCCAGAGTGAGGAACAGGCCTGAGGGGCCGGCTTATACACAGTGCTCCCAAGGGATGCTGGGATCCCTTGGGACTTCAGAGGATGCGCTCCCTGGTGGCAGAACATGGGAGTGCATGCTTTACAGATACACAACATCACTCACCCCAAAAGTCAAAGTGAAAACTATTTACAAGGTGAGGCGGTTGGGAGCCTTTCTTTCCCTGGTGGACCGCCTCGTACAAATGTCTGTTCTGGTGTGTTGGCTGTGCCCTCGCTGGGCTGGCGTGTTGTTGGCCCTGCAGGGCTGCTGGGTGAGCCTGGCCTTGCTGGGCTGTTGGGCGTGATGGGTTCGATTGATCCTTTGGGTTTGTGTTGTGGGCTCGAAAAAGGTGGTGTCTGCTGTGGGTTGTTCAGGGCAGTCTGTGAACCGCAGCCTCGTTTGGTCCAGGTGCTTTCTGCAAATTTGTCCATTGTCTAGTTTGACTACAAACACCCTACTCCCTTCTTTAGCTATCACCGTGCCTGCGATCCACTTGGGACCATGTCCATAGTTTAGCACATACACAGGGTCATTCAGATCAATTTCCCGTGACACAGTGGCGCGACCATCGTTTACATTTTGTTGCTTCCGCCTGCTCTCTACCTGATCATGCAGGTTGGGGTGAACCAGCGAGAGTCTGGTGTTAAGTGTCCTTTTCATGATTAGTTCAGCCGGGGGCACCCCTGTGAACGAGTGGGGTCTCGTGCGGTAGCTGAGCAGTACTCGGGACAGGCGGGTTTGGAGTGAGCCTTCTGTGACACATTTAAGGCTTGTTTGATTGTTTGTACTGCCCGCTCTGCCTGTCCATTGGAGGCTGGTTTAAACGGGGCCGAGGTGACATGTTTGATCCCATTGCAGATGATGAATTCTTTAAATTCAGCACTGGTGAAACATGGCCCGTTGTCACTGACCAGTGTGTCAGGCAGGCCGTGGGTGGCAAACATGGCCCTCAAGCTTTCAATGGTGGCGGTGGCGGTGCTTCCTGACATTATTTCACATTCAATCCATTTTGAAAAAGCATCCACCACCACCAGGAACATTTTACTGAGAAACGGGCCCGCATAGTCGACATGGATCCTCGACCATGGTCTGGAGGGCCAGGACCACAAACTTAGTGGTGCCTCTCTGGGCGGCGTTGCTCAACTGAACACACACGCTGCATTGCCGTACACAGGACTCTAAGTCAGAGTCGATACCAGGCCACCACACGTGGGATCTGGCTATCGCTTTCATCATTACTATACCCGGGTGTGTGCTGTGGAGGTCCGAGATGAATGTCTCCCTGCCCTTTTTGGGTAGCACTATGCGGTTACCCCACAACAGGCAGTCTGCTTGAATGGACAGCTCGTCCTTTCGCCACTGGAACGGCTTGATGAGCTCTTGCATTTCAACGGGGATGCTGGCCCAGCTCCCATGCAGTACACAGTTTTTTGCTAGGGACAGCAGAGGATCTTGGCTGGTCTAAGTCCTAATCTGGCGGGCCTTAGCAGGTGATTTATCATTTTCATACGCTTCCATGACCATCAACAAGTCTGCAGGCTGCGCCACCATCAACAAGTATGCAGACTGCGCCATTTCCACCCCCGTGGTGGGCAATGGTAGCCGACTGAGAACATCCGCACAGTTCTCGGTGCCTGGCCTGTGGCGGATGGTATAGTTATACGCTGATAGCGCGAGTGCCCACCCCTGTATGCGGGCTGAGGCAATAGTATTCATCCTCTTGTTTTCAGCGAACAGGGATGTGAGAAACATAGAAGCATAGAAAATAGGTGCAGGAGTAGGCCATTCGGCCCTTCGAGCCTGCACCACCATTCAATATGATCATAGCTGATCATTCACCTCAGTACCCCTTTCCCGCTTTCTCTCCATATCCCTTGATCCCTTTAGCCGTAAGGGCCATATCTAACTCCCTCTTGAATATATCCAATGAACTGGCATCAATGACTCTCTGCGGTAGGGAATTCCACAGGTTAACAACTCTGAGTGAAGAAGTTCATCCTCATCTCAGTCCTAAAAGGCCTACCGCTTATTCTAAGTCTGTGTCCCCTGGTTCTGGACTTCCCCAACATCGGGAACATTCTTCCCGCATCTAACCTGTCCCGTCCCGTCAGAATCTTATACGTTTCTATGAGATCCCCTCTCATCCTTCTAAACTCCAGTGTATAAAGGCCCAGTTGATCCAGTCTCTCCTCATATGTCAGTCCAACCATCCCTGGAATCAGTCTGGTGAACCTTCGCTGCACTCCCTCAATAGCAAGAACATCCTTCCTCAGATTAGGAGACCAAAACTGAACACAATATTCCAGGTGAGGCCTCACCCAGGCCCTGTACAATTGCAGTAAGACCTCCCTGCTCCTATACTCAAATCCCCTAGCTATGAAGGCCAACATGCCATTTGCCTTCTTCACAGCCTTGCTGCACCTGCATGCCTGTTTAACTAATTTACCTGCATGTTTAACTAATTTACTGGAATTATTTGAGGATAAAACGAGCATGGTGGATAGAGGTGTACCGATGGATGTGGTTTTTTAGAATTCCAAAAGGCATTCGATAAGGTGCCACACAAAAGGTTACTGCAGAAGATAAAGGTACGTGGAGTCAGAGGAAATGTATTAGCATGGAGAGAGAATTGGCTGGCGAACAGAAAGCAGAGAGTCGGGATAAATGGGTCCTTTTCGGGTTGGACATCCGTGGTTAGTGGTGTGCCACAGGGATCAGTGCTGGGACCACAACTGTTTACAATATACATAGATGACCTGGAAGAGGGGACAGAGTGTAGTGTAACAAAATTTGTAGATGACACAGCGGGTTGTGTAGAGGACACAGAGAGGCTGCAAAGAGATTTAGATAGGTTAAGAGAATGCGCTAAGGTTTGGCAGATGGAATACAATGTCGGAAAATGTGAGGTCATCCACCTTGGAAAAAAAAACAGTAAAAGGGAATATTATTTGAATGGGGAGAAATTACAACATGCTGTGGTGCAGAGGGACATGGAGGTCCTTGTGCATGAATCCCAAAAATTTAGTTTCAGGTAATCAGGAAGGCGAATGGAATGTTGGCCTTCATTGCGAGAGGGATGGAGTACAAAAGCAGGGAGGTCCTGCTGCAACTTTATAGGGTATTGGTGAGGCTGCACCTGGAGTACTGCGTGAAGTTTTGGTCACCTTACTTAAGGAAGGATATACTAGCTTTGGAGGGGGTACAGAGACGATTCACAAGGCTGATTCCGGAGATGAGGGGGTTAACTTATGATGATAGATTGAGTAGACTGGGTCTTTACTCGTTGGAGTTCAGAAGGATGAGGGGTGATCTTATAGAAACATTTAAAATAATGAAAGGGATAGACAAGATAGAGGCAAAGAGGTTGTTTCCACTGGTCGGGGAGACTAGAACTAGGGAGCACAGCCTCAAAATACGGGGGAGCCAATTTAAAACCGAGTTCAGAAGGAATTTCTTCTCCCAGAAGGTTGTGAATCTGTGGAATTCTCTGCGCAAGGAAGCAGTTGAGGCTAGCTCATTGAATGTATTCAAATCACAGATAGATAGATTTTTAACCAATACGGGAATTAAGGGTTTTGGGGAGCGGGCGGGTAAGTGGAGCTGAGTCCACGGCCAGATCAGCCATGATCTTGTTGAATGGCGGAGCAGGCTCGAGGGGCTAGATGGCTTACTCCTGTTCCTAATTCTTATGTTCTTATGTTCTTATGCCAACTTTCAATGACTGATGACCATGACACCCAGGTCTCGTTGCATCTCCCCTTTTCCTAATCTGCCACCATTCAGATAATACTCTGCCCTCGTGTTTCTGCCACCAAAGTGGATAACCTCACATTTATCCACATTATACTGTATCTGCCATGCATTTGCCCACTCACCCAACCTGTCCAAATCACCCTGCAGCCTCTTAGCATCCTCCTCACAGCTCACACCACCACCCAGTTTAGTGTCGTCTGCAAACTTGGAGATATTACTCTCAATTCCTTCATCCAAATCATTCATGTATATTGTAAAGAGCTGGGGTTCCAGCACTGAGCCCTGTGGCACTCCACTAGTCACTGCCTCCCATTCCAAAAAGGACACGTTTATCCCGACTCTCTGCTTCCTGTCTGCAAACCAATTCTCTATCCATGCCAGTACATTACCCCCAATACCATGTGCTTTGATTTTGCACACCAATCTCTTATGTGGGACCTTGTCAAATGCCTTTTGAAAGTCCAAATACACCACATTAACTGGTTCTCCCTTGTCCACTCTACTAGTTACATCCTCAAAAAATTCCAGAAGGTTTGTCAAGCATGATTTCCCTTTCACAAATCCATGACTTGGACCGATCCTGTCACTGCTCTCCAAATGCGCTGCTATTTCATCCTTAATAATTGACTCCAACACTTTCCCCACTACTGATGTCAAACTAACTGGTCTATAATTACCCGTTTTCTCTCTCCCTCCTTTTTTAAAAAGTGGTGTTACATTTGCTACCCTCCAGTCCATAGGAACTGATCCAGAGTCGATAGAGTGTTGGAAAATGATCACCAATGAATCCACTATTTCTAGGGCCACCTCCTTAAGTACTCTGGGATGCAGACAATCAGGCCCCGGGGATTTATCGGCCTTTAATCTCATCAATTTCCCCAACACAATTTCCCGCCTAATAAGAATATCCATCAGTTCCTCTTTCTCGCGAGACCCTCGGTGCCCTAGTACATCCGGAAGGTCATTTGTGTCTTCCTTCGTGAAGACAGAACCAAAGTATTTGTTCAATTGGTCTGCCATTTCTTTGTTCCCCATTATTATTTCACCTGAGTCCGACTGCAAGGGACCTACGTTCATCTTCACTAATCTTTTTCTCTTCACATATCTATCGAAGCATTTGCAGTCAATCCCTTAGAAGATGAGAAGGGGGATTTAATAATGGGAAATGTGGAAATGGCTGAGACCTTAAACAATTATTTTGCTTCGGTCTTCACAGTGGAAGACACAAAAACCATGCCAAAAATTGCTGGTCACGGGAATGTGGGAAGGGAGGACCTTGAGATAATCACTATCACGAGGGGGGTAGTGCTGGACAGGCGAATGGGACTCAAGGTAGACTAGTCCCTTGGTCCTGATGAAATGCATCCCAGGGTTTTAAAAGAGATGGCGGAAGTTATAGCAGATGCATTCGTTATAATCTACCAAAATTCTCTGGACTCTGGGGAGGTACCAGCGGATTGCAAAGCAGCTAATGTAACGCCTCCGTTTAAAAAAGGGGGCAGACTAAAGGCAGGTAACTATAGGCCGGTTAGTTTAACATCTGTAGTGGGGAAAATGCTTGAAGTTATCATTAAGGAAGAAATAGCGGGACATCTAGATAGGAATAGTGCAATCAAGCAGGCGCAACATGGATTCATGAAGGGGAAATCATGTTTAACTAATTTATTGGAATTCTTTGAGGATATAATGAGCATGGTGGATAGAAGTGTACCGATGGATATGGTGTATTTAGATTTCCAAAAGGCATTCGATAAGGTGCCACACAAAAGGTTACTGCAGAAGATAAAGGTACGCGGAGTCAGAGGAAATGTATTAGCATGGATAGAGAATTGGCTGGCGAACAGAAAGCAGAGAGTCGGGATAAATGGGTCCTTTTCGGGTTGGAAATCGGTGGTTAGTGGAGTGCCACAGGGATCGGTGCTGGGACCACAACTGTTTACAATATACATAGATGACCTGGAAGAGGGGACAGAGTGTGGTGTAACAAAATTTGCAGATGACACAAAGATTCGTGGGAAAGCGGGTTGTATAGAGGACACAGAAAGGCTGCAAAGAGATTTAGATAGGTTAAGCGAATGGGCTAAAGTTTGGCAGATGGAATACAATGTCGGAAAATGTGAGGTCATCCACCTTGGAAAAAAAACACAGTAAAAGGGAATATTATTTGAATGGGGAGAAATTACAACATGCTGCGGTGCAGAGGGACCTGGGGGTCCTTGTGCATGGATCCCAAAAAATTAGTTTGCAGGTGCAGTAGGTAATCAGGAAGGCGAATGGAATGTTGGCCTTCATTGTGAGAGGGATGGAGTACAAAAGCAGGGAGGTCCTGCTGCAACTGTACAGGGTATTGGTGAGGCCGCACCTGGAGTACTGCGTGCAGTTTTGGTCACCTTTCTTAAGGAAGGATATACTGGCTTTGGAGGGGGTACAGAGACGATTCACTTGGCTGATTCCGGAGATGAGGGGGTTACCTTATGATGATAGATTGAGTAGACTGGGTCTTTACTCATTGGAGTTCAGAAGGATGAGGGGTGATCTTATAGAAACATTTAAAATAATGAAAGGGATTGACAAGATAGAGGCAAAGAGGTTGTTTCCACTGGTCGGGGAGACTAGAACTAGGGGGCACAGCCTCAAAATACGGGGGAGCCAATTTAAAACCGAGTTGAGAAGGAATTTCTTCTCCCAGAGGGTTGTGAATCTGTGGAATTCTCTGCCCAAGGAGGCAGTTGAGGCTAGCTCATTGAATGTATTCAAATCACAGATGGATAGATTTTTAACCAATAAGGGAATTGATGGTTATGGGGAGTGGGTGGGTAAGTGGAGCTGAATCCACGGCCAGATCAGCCATGATCTTGTTGAATGGCAGAGCAGGCTCGAGGGGCTAGATGGCCTACTCCTGTTCCTAATTCTTATGTTCTTATTTATGTTCCCAGCAAGCTTACTCTCGTACTCTATTTTCCCCCTCCTCATTAAACCCTTTGTCCTCCTCTGCTGAATTCTAAATTTCTCCCAGTCCTCATGTTTGCTGCTTTTTCTGGCCAATTTATATGCCTCTTCCTTGGATTTAACACTATCCTTAATTTCCCTTTTTAGCCACGGTTGAGCCATCTTCCCTGTTTTATTTTTACTCCAGACAGGGATGTACAACTGTTGAAGTTCATCCATGTGATCTATAAATGTTTGCCATTGCCTATCCACCGTCAACCCTTTAAGTAACATTTGCCAGTCTGTTCTACCCAATTCACGCCTCATACCGTCGGAGTTAGCTTTCCTTAAGTTTAGGACCCTAGTTTCTGAATTAACTGTGTCACTCTCCATCTTAATAAAGAATTCTACCATATTATGGTCACTCTTCCCCATTGCTAATTAGTCCCTTCTCTAGTCCCTTACACATCACCCAGTCTCAGATGGCCAGCTCTCTAGTTGGTTCCTCGACATATTGGTCAAGAAAACCATCTCTAATACACTCCAGGAAATCCTCCTCCACCGCATTACTGCCAGTTTGGTTAGCCCAATATATATGTAAATTAAAGTCGCCCATGATAACTGCTGTACCTTTATTGCACACATCCCTTATTTCTTGTTTGATGCTGTCCCCAACCTCTCTACGACTATTTGGTGGCCTGTACACAATTCCCACCAGCGTTTTCTGCCCTTTGGTATTCTGTAGCTCCACCCATACAGATTCCACATCATCCAAGCTAATGTCCTTCTTTACTATTGCATTCATTTCCTCTTTAACCAGCAATGCCACCCCGCCTCCATTTCCTCTCTATCTATCCTTCCCAAATGCTGAATACCCCTGGATGTTGAGTTCCCTTGGTCACACTGGACCATGTGTCCATAATGCCAATTACATCATACCCGTTAACTGCTATCTGCGCAGTGAATTCGTCCACGTTATTCCGAATACTCCTCGCATTGAGGCACAGAGCCTTCAGGCTTGTCTTTTTAACACACTTTGAGTCTTTAGAATTCTGCTGTAATGTGGCCCTTCTTGTTTTTTGCCTGAGGTTTCTCTGCCCTCCACTTTTACTCTTCTCCTTTCTATTTTTTGCTTCTGTCTCCATTTTATTCCCCTCTGTCTCCCTGCACAGGTTCCCATCCCCCTGCCATATTAGCTTAACAGCACTAGGAAACACTTCCCCTCGGACATTGGTTCCAGCCCTGCCCAGGTGCAGACCGTCTGGTCTGTACTGGTCCCACCTCCCCCAGAACCAGTTCCAATGTCCCAGGAATTTGAATCCCTCCCTTCTGCACCACTTCTCAAGCCACGTATTCATCTGAGCTATCCTGCGATTCCTACTCTGACTAGCACGTGGCACTGGTAGCAATCCTGAGATTACTACTTTTGAGGTCCTACTTTTTAATTTAACTCCTAGCTCCTTAAATTCATCTCGTAAGACCTCATCCCGTTTTTTACCTATATCGTTGGTACCTATGTATACCACGACAACTGGCTGTTCATCCTCCCTTTTCAGAATGTCCTGCACCCGCTCCGAATCATCCTTGAGCCTTGCACCAGGGAGGCAACATTCCATCCGGGAGTCTCGGTTGCGGCCGCAGAAACGCCTATCTATTCCCCTTACAATCGAATCCCCTATCACTATTTCTCTCCCACTCTTTTTCCTGCCCTCCTGTGCAGCAGAGCCAACCATGGTGCCATGAACCTGGCTGCTGCTGCTCTCCCCTGATGAGTTATCCCCCCCAACAGTACTCAAAGCGGTGTATCTGTTTTGCAGGGGGATGACCGCAGGGGACCCCTGCACTACCTTCCTTGCACTGCTCTTCCTGTTGGTCTTCCATTACCTATCTAGCTGTGGACCCTTTACCTGCGGTAAGACCAACTCACTAAATGTGCTATTCACATCATTCTCAGCATCATGCATGCTCCAGAGTGAATCCACCCGCAACTCCAGTTCCGCAACGCGGTTCATCAGGAGCTGGAGGCAGATACACTTCCCACACACGTAGTCGTCAGGGACACCAGAGGCGTCCCTGATTTCCCACATGGTAAAGGAGGAACATAATACATGTCCGAGCTTGCCTGCCATGACTTAACCACTCGATTAACTTAATTTGGCAACAACAAGGCTAAAGGTTACTTCCTGAAATAGAAAAGAAAAAGAGAGGGGCTTGTGATCGGTTTCCAGCTCAGATTTGAGGCCAAACAGGTACTGATGCATTTTCTTTATCCCGAACACACACGCTAATGCCTCTTTCTCAATCATGGTGTAGGCCCTCTCGGCCTTAGACAAGCTCCTGGAAGCATAGGCGACAGGTTGCAACATCCCCTCAACGTTAGCTTGTTGTAATACACACCCGACTCCGTACGACGATGCATCACATGCTAGCACGAGTCTTTTACACGGGTTATACAATACAAGAAGCTTGTTAGAGCATAAAATGTTTCTGGCTTTCTTAAAAGCAATTACTTGGTTTTTTCCCCATATCCAGTTCTCACCTTTACACAATAACACAAGTAGGGGCTCTAAGAGGGTGCTTAACCCCGGTAGGAAGTTACCAAAATAGTTGAGGAGTCCCAGGAACGACCGCAGCTCCGTGACATTCTGTGGCCTGGGCGCGTGCCTGACAGCCTCTGTCTTGGCGTCTGTGGGCCGAATGCCGTCCGCCGCGATCTTTATCCTCAAAAACTCCACTTCTGTTTGCATGAAGACACATTTCGACCTCTTCAGCCGCAGCCCTACGCAATCCAGTCGCTGGAGGACCTCCTCCAGGTTTTGTAGGTGCTCGACGGTGTCCCGACCCATGACCAATATGTCGTCCTGAAAGACCATCGTGCATGGTACCGACTTGAGTAGGCTCTCCATGTTTCTCTGGAAGATGGCTGCAGCCGACCGAATTCCAAACGGGCATCTGTTGTAGATGAACAGTCACTTGTGTGTGTTGATGCAGGTGAGGCCCTTCGAAGACTCCTCCAGCTCCTGCGTCATGTAGGCCGAAGTCAGGTCGAGCTTGGTGAACGTCTTGCCTCCTGCCAGCGTTGCAAATAGGTTGTTTGCCTTAGGTCGCGGGTATTGGTCCTATAGCGAGAAACGATAAATAGTTACTTTATAATCGCCGCAAATCCTGACCGTGCCATCACTTTTGAGTACTGGAACAGTCGGGTTGGCCCACTCGCTGAATTCTACTGGGAAGATGATGCCCCCGCATTGCAGCCTGTCCTGCTCGATTTCCACTCTCTCCCTCATCATGTGAGGTACCGCTCGCGCCTTGTGGTGAATGGGTCGTGCCTCTGGGACCAAGTGGATCTGCACCTTCGCCCCGGAAAAGTTTTCAATGGCTGGCTCAAAAAGGGAAGGAAATTTGTTAAGAACCTGGGTACATGAGGCCTCATCAACATGTGATAGCGCTCGGATGTCATCCCAGTTCCAGCGGATTTTGCCCAGCCAGCTCCTTCCAAGCAGTGTGGGGCCATCGCCCGGGACAATCCAGAGTGGCAGTTCGTGCACCGTGCCCTCGTAGGTGACCTTGACCATGGCACTGCCCAGGACAGTGATAAGCTCTTTGGTGTATGTTCTCAGTTTCGTGTGGATGGGGCTCAGGGCTGGTCTGAGTGCCTTGTTGCACCACAGTCTCTTAAACATCTTTTTACTCAGGATGCTTTGGCTAGCGCCAGTGTCCAGTTCCATGGCTACGGGTAAGCCATTCAATTTTACGTTTAGCATTATAGGTGGACATTTCGTCGAAAAAGTGTGCACTCCGTGTACTTCAGCATCTGCCTCCTCTCTCTGAGGCTCAAAATTGCTTTGATCCACCATGGACCGATCTTCCTCTGCCACGTGGTGGTTAGCAGGTTTTGCAGAGCTTGCAGCTCATCTGCAAGCTCGTTGGAGGTGCCCCATTGTTCCACAGCTCTTGCAAACATACCCTTTGTAGCGGTATGAATAGGCTGAATGGAAGTTTCCACAACGCCAACAAGGTGTGAATTGCCTTGGATTCATCCTTTGTTGGTGACTCTGAGTCATCTGGGTCACCTGAGGCCTGCTGGCAGTTGCAGACTCGTGGTTTCTGCCATGTACATTTCTGCTCGCAAACACAGTTCCAGTTAATTTATGAACGTTGCTAGCACTTGTGTGCTGAGAGATTTGTTTGGTGTTATCACTGGTGGACATAAACGCCTGTGATATCGCAATGGCCTTACTGAGGGTCGGTGTCTCTACAGTCAAAAGTTTTCGTAGGCCAATGCCCAGTACAAAAAAGCCTCCAATCAGTTTCTCCAGGTAGCCATCAAACTCACATTGTCCTGCAAGTCGTCTTAGCTCGGCGACGTAGCTCGCCACTTCCTAACCTTCAGATCACCGGTACGCATAGAACCGATACCTCACCATCAGCACGCTCTCCCTCGGGTTAAGATGTTCCCGAACCAGTGTACACAGCTCCTCATATGACTTATCTGTGGGTTTCACCGGAGCCAGAAGATTCTTCATGAGGCTGTAGGTCGGTGCCCCGCAGACCATGAGGAGGACCGCTCTCCTTTTTGCAGCGCTTCCTTCTCTGTCCAGCTCGTTGGCTACAAAGTACTGGTCTAGCCATTCAACATAGGCTTCCCAGTCCTCACCCTCCGAGAGCTTCTCCAGGATGCCCACAGTTTGCTGCATCTTTGCGTTGGATTGGTGTACTAGTCGCCAGTTGTTGTGTTCCTAACACAGATGAGACTGCACACAGGGAGGTTAAAGTAACAGTGACCTCAGTCTTTATTAAGACACTCCAGAGTGAGTAACAGGCCTTAGGGGATCCCTTGGGACTTCAGGGGATGCGCTCTCTGGTGGCTTAACATGGGAGTGCATGCTTTACAGATACACAACAACCCTCATGGTCTCTAAAAGGCCCTATCCTTTCTTTAGTTATCCTCTTGCTTTTAATATATTTATTGAACATCTTTGGGTTTTCCTTGATTTTACTTGCCAAGAATTTTTCATGCTCTCTCTTAGCATTCCTAATATCCTTTTTCATTTCACCTCTGAATTTCCTATATTCCTCTGGTTTAGATAAGGTAGAGAAACAAAAGCTGTGCCAATTAGCTGATGGTACAAGAACTAGGGGACACAGATTTAAGGTTTTGGGTAAAAGATGTGAGGAAGAACTTTTTTTACGGAGAATGGTAATGACCTGGAACTCATTGCCTACGAGGGTGGTGGAAGCGGAAATGATCAATGATTTCAAAAGGAAATTGTGTCGGCACTTGAGGGGAATAACCTTGAGGGAAATAAACTTGCAGGGCTACAGGGATTCAACGGAGGAATGAGACTGACTGGAGTGCTCTGCAGAGAGCTGGCATGGACTCGATGGGCGGAATGGCCTCCTTCTGTGCCGTAATGATGCTACGACTCTATGACTATGACTCTATATTAATGACTTAAACTTGGATGTACAGGGCACAATTTCAAAATTTGCTGATGACACAAATCTTGGAAGCATAGTGGAGGATAAGGATAAACTTCAAGATGATAATAGACAGGCTGGTGGAATGGGTGGACACGTGGCAAATGAAATTTAATGCAGAAAAGTGTGAAGTGATACCACTTGTAGGAAGAACGAGGTGAGACAATAGAAACTAAAGGGTACAATTCTAAAGGGGGTACATGAACAGAGATACCTGGGGGTATATGTGCACAAATTGTTGAAGGTGGCAGCGCAGGTTGAGAAAGTGGTCAGAAAAAGCATACGGGAACCTGGGCTTCATAAATAGAGGTATAGAGTACAAAAGCAAGGAAGTATGATGAACTTTTATGAAACACTGGTTCGGCCTCAACTGCAGTAAAGGTGCAACGTCGAGAATCCGGAGTGTTCCGGAATCCAGACTGATCAGTGGCAGAACATAAGAACATAAGAACATAAGAATTAGGAACAGGAGTAGGCCATCTAGCCCCTTGAGCCTGCTCCGCCATTCAACAAGATCATGGCTGATCTGGCCGTGGACTCAGCTCCACTTACCCGCCCGCTCCCCATAACCCTTAATTCCGTTATTGGTTAAAAATCTATCTATCTGTGATTTGAATACATTCAATGAGCTAGCCTCAACTGCTTCCTTGGGCAGAGAATTCCACAGACTCACAACTCTCTGGGAGAAGAAATTCCTTCTCAACTCGGTTTTAAATTAGCTCCCCCGTATTTTGAGGCTGTGCCCCCGAGTTCTAGTCTCCCCGACAGTGGAAACAACCTCTCTGTCTCTATCTTGTCTATCCCTTTCATTATTTTAAATGTTTCTAAAAGATCACCCCTCATCCTTCTGAACTCCAAGGAGTAAAGACCCAGTCTACTCAATCTATCATCATAAGGTAACCTCCTCATCTCCGGAATCAGCCAAGTGAATCATCTCTGTACCCCCTCCAAAGCTAGTATATCCTTCCTTAAGGTGACCAAAACTGCACGCAGTACTCCAGGTGCGGCCTCACCAATACCCTGTACAGTTGCAGCAGGACCTCCCTGCTTTTGTACTCCATCCCTCTTGCAATGAAGGCCAACATTCCATTCGCCTTCCTGATTACCTGCTGCACCTGCAAACTAATTTTTTGGGATTCATGCACAAGGACTCCCAGGTCCCTCTGCACCGCAGCATGTTGTAATTTCTCCCCATTCAAATATTATTCCCTTTTACTGTTTTTTTTCCGAAGGTGGATGACCTCACATTTTCCAACATTGTATTCCATCTGCCAAACCTTAGCCTATTCGCTTAACCTATCTAAATCTCTTTGCAGCCTCTCTGTGTCCTCTACACAACCCGCTTTCCCACTAATCTTTGTGTCATCTGCAAATTTTGTTTCACTACACTCTGTCCCCTCTTCCAGGTCATCTATGTATATTGTAAACAGTTGTGGTCCCAGCACCGATCCCTGTGGCACACCACTAAACACCGTAAAATGTTACGGAATCCAGACCCAATGGCCCTGCTGACCTCGCGGCTCCGCTGCTGCCTGACCTCGGGCCTCGCCTCGCCCCACCGCCGCTGCCCTTACCTCGGGGCCTCCTCGCCGGCCTGCCCGACAACATCCTTGGCGGAGGGCCCTGCCCGACAACATCCTCGGCAGAGCCAGCCCGATGATGACTTCCTCGGTGGGGCCAGCTGGCCCGACGACATCCTCCTCGGCGGGGCCGGACGGCCCGAACAGCTCTTTGCCGGGAATCCCAGCCCCCGCCCCGCCACTTCCTCCTTTCTAATGTTCCAAAATCTGGAAATACCCGAATCTGGGCTCGACTGTTTCCAGATTTGTCATCAGAAAGCAAATCGAAAGTCCGGAAAAGCCCGGAATCCGGAACTGCCTCGGTCTCAAGGGTTCTGGATTTTAGGTGCTGAACCTGTGTTGTGTCCAATTCTGGGCACTGCACTTTAGGAAGGATGTGAGGGCCTTAGAGAGGGTACAGAAAGATTTACAAAAATGGTTCCAGGGATGAAGGACTTCAGTTATGTCGTTAGACTGAAGAAGCTGGGGTTGTTCTCCTTATAGCAGAGCAGGTTGAGAGGAGATTTGATGGAGGTGTTCAAAATCATGAGGGGTCGAGACAGAGTAGATAGAGAGAAACTGTTCCCATCAGCGGAAGGGTCGAGAACCAGAGGACGCATATTTAAGGTGATTGGCAGAAGAACCAAAAACGACATGATGCAAAATCTTTTGATGCAGTGAGTGGTTAGTGTTATATATGTAAACTTGTATTTACTCTGTACAGCCACCAGAGGGCTCATCCCCTGGAGTCCCAAGAGATCCCATAATCCCTTGGGAGCACAGGTATTTAAGGAGGCTCCGCAGATTGGAGAGGCATTCTGGAGACCTGCAATAAAAGACTAAGGTCAGACTTTACTTTGAGCTCATAGTGTTCAGTCTGACTCTTTCTCCATACACTACAACTGACGACGAGATACTGATAGCGAACCCAAAGATGCAGAGAACAGTGGACATCTTGGAGAAATTCTGGGAGGGAGATGATTGGGAAATTTTTGTGGAGCGACTCGACCAATACTTCGTGGCCAACGAGCGAGAAGGGGTAGAGAGCGCTGCCGAAGGAAGGGCGATTCTCCTCACTGTCTGCGGGGCACCAACATATGGTCTCATGAAGAATCTGCTCACTCCAGCGAAATCCACAGAGAAATCGTACGACGATTTGTGCACACTGGTCCGAGAGCATTTGAACCCAAAGGAAAGCGTTCTGATGGCGAGGTACCCGTTCTACACTTACAAATGGTCTGAAAGCCAGCAAGTGGCGAGTTGTGTCGCCAAGCTAAGACGCCTTGCAGGACATTGCGAATTTGAAGAACATTTGGAGCACAAGCTCAGAGACTTTTTCGTACTTGGCATTGGCCACGAATCCATACTTCGCAAACTTTTGACTGTAGAGACCGCAACCTTGAGTAAGGCCATAGTGATAGCCCAGGCGTTCAATGCCACCAGTGACAATATGAAGCAAATCTCTCAGCACACAAATGCTGCTACAAGTACTGTGAACAAAGTGATGTTGTTTTCGAATCGTAACGTACAGGGCAGGTCACACATACCTGCAGCTGCACGCCCGCAGATGTCTCAGAGTCCACCATCAAGAGTGATGAATGCAAAGCCATTAACACCTTGTTGGCGCTGCGGGGGTGATCATCGTTTCTATTCATGCCGATTCAAAGAGTACGTTTGCAAGGGCTGTGGAACAATGGGACACCTCTATCGAGTGTGCAGGCGAGCTGCAAAGCCTGTTAAACCTGCAAACCATCATGTTGCAGAGGAGGACAGATCCACGGAGGATCACGACGAACCAGAGCCTCAGATTGAGAAGGCAGAGATACATGGGGTGCACATATTCACCACGAATTGTCCCCCGATAATGCTGAATGTTGAACTAAATGGACTCCCGCTGTCAATGGAGCTGGACACGGGCGCGAGCCCGTCCATCATGGGCAAAAAGACTTTCGAAAGGTTGTGGTGCAACAAGGCCTCAAGGCCAGTCTTAACTCCAGTTCGCATAAAACTATTAACTTACACGAAAGAACTGATTCCTGAATCGGCAGTGCTACTGTCAAGGTCTCCTACGGTGGAGCGGTGCACAAGCTACCACTCTGGGTGATACCGGGTGATGGTCCCACGCTGCTCGGCAGGAGCTAGCTGGGAAAGATATGCTGGAACTGGGACAACGTCCGAGCGCTTTCGCCCGCTGACGACACTTCGTATGCCCAGGTCTTAAACAAATTTCCTTCGCTGTTCGAACTAGACATCGGGAAATTCCAAGGAGCAGAAGTGCAGATCCACCTAATTCCGGGGGCGCGACCCATCCATCACAAGGCAAGAGCAGTACCGTACATGATGTGAGAAAGGGTAGAGATTAAGCTAGACTGGCTACAAAGAGAGGGCATCATTTCCCCGATCGAGTTCAACGAGTGGGCCAGTCCTATCGTCCCAGTCCTCAAGGGCGACGGCACTGTCAGAATCTGTGGCGATTACAAAGTAACTATCAATCGTTTCTCCCTGCAGGACCAATACCTACAACCAAAGGCCGACGACTTCTTTGCAAAGCTGGCGGGAGGAAAGACATTCATGAAGCTGGATCTGACTTCAGCCTACATGACACAGGAACTGGCGGAATCATTGAAGGCCCTCACCTGCATCAACACGCACAAAGGTCTTTTTGTTTATAACAGATGCCCGTTTGGAATCCGATCGGCTGTGACGATATTCCAGAGAAACATGGAAAGTTTACTGAAGTTGGTCCCGCACACCGTGATCTTCCAGGACGACATATTGGTCACAAGTCAGAACACAGTCGAGCATCTGCAGAACCTGGAGGAGGTTCTTAGTCGACTCAACCGCATGGAGCTCAGGTTAAAACGCTTGAAGTTCATTTTCTTGGTGCCTGAAGTGGAGTTCCTGGGAAGGAGGATTGCATTGGACGGCATCAGGCCCACCAACGCGAAGATGGAGGCAATCAAGAACGCACCGAGGCCACAGAACGTGATGGAGCTGTGGTCGTTTCTGGGACTCCTGAACTACTTTGGTAACTTCTTACCGGGTCTCAGCACACTGTTCGAATCACTGCATGTCTTACTATGAAAAGGGGACGAATGGGTTTGGGGCAAAAGCCAAGAAAATGCCTTTGTAAAAGCGAGATAATTGTTATGCTCAAACAAATTGCTTGTGTTGTATGATCCATGTAAGCGTTTGGTACGAGCATGTGATGCGTCGTCATATGGCGTCAGGTGTGTATTGCAACAAGCTAATGATTTTGGGAAACTGCAACCGGTTGCTTATGCATCCAGCAGTCTGTCTAAGGCTGAGAAAGCCTACAGCATGATTGAGAAAGAAGCGTTAGCGTGTATTTATGGGGTAAAGAAAATGCACCAATACCTGTTTGGGCTAAAATTCGAATTGAAAGCTGACCATAAGCCACTTATATCCCTGTTCTCCGAAAGTAAAGGGATAAATACTAACGCATCGGCCCCCATCCAGAGATGGGCGCTCACATTGTCCGCATACAACTACGCCATCTGCCACAGGCCAGGCAGAGAAAACTGCGCCGATGCTCTCAGTAGGCTGCCATTGCCCACCACGGGGGTGGAAATGGCGCAGACCGCAGATCTAGCCATGGTTATGGAAGCATTTGAGAGTGAGCAATCACCCGTCACTGCCCAGCAGATCAAGACCTGGACAAGCCAAGATCCCTTATTATCTTTAGTCAAAAGCTGTGTGCTTCATGGGAGCTTGTCCAGTGTCCCAGTGGAAATGCATGAAGAGATAAAGTCATTCCAGCGATGCAAAGCTGAAATGTCTATCCAGGCAGACTGCCTTCTGTGGGGCAATCAAGTAGTAGTCCCCAAGAAGGACAGAGACATCTTCATCAATGACCTCCACAGTACCCACCCAGGCATCGTAAGGATGAAAGCGATAGCCAGATCCCACGTGTGGTGGCCCGGTATCGATGCAGACTTAGAGTCCTGCGTTTACAGATGTAATACATGCTCGCAGTTAAGCAATGCACCCAGGGAGGCGCTGTTAAGTTTATGGTCTTGACCCTCCAAACCGTGGTCTAGGGTACATGTCGACTATGCAGGCCCGTTCTTGGGTAAAATGTTCCTTGTGGTTGTCGACGCATACTCCAAGTGGATTGAATGTGATATAATGTCGGCTAGCACGTCCGCTGCCAATACTGAAAGCCTGCGGGCCATGTTTGCCACACATGGCTTACCCGATGTCCTGGTGAGCGACAACGGGCCATGTTTTACCAGTGCTGAGTTCAAAGAATTCATGACCCGTAACGGGATCAAACATGTCATATCTGCCCTATTTAAATCAGTGTCCAATGGTCAGGCAGAGAGAGCAGTGCAAACCATCAAGCAAGGCTTGAAGACGGTAACTGAAGGCTCACTGCAGACTCGCCTATCCCGAATCCTGCTTAGCTACTGCACGAGACCCCACTCACTCACTGGGATCCCACCTGCTGAACTGCTCATGAAAAGAGCACTTAAGATAAGGCTCTCGTTAGTTCAACCTGATCTACATGAACAGGTAGAGAGCAGGCGGCTTCAACAAAGTGCATACCATGATAGTGCAAATGTGTCACGCGAGATTGAAATCAATGATTCTGTATTTGTATTAAATTATGGACAAGGTCCCAAGTGGCTTCCCGGCACTGTCGTGGCCAAAGAGGGGAGCAGGGTGTTTCGGGTCAAACTTTCAGATACTCATTCACCGGAAACACTTGGACCAAATCAAACTCAGATTCACGGACTATCCTGAGCAACCCACCTTGGACCCTACCTTTTTTGATCCCCCAACATCCACACCAGTGGCAAGCGGCACCACGGTTGATCACGAAGCAGAACGCAATATCCACAGCAGCCCAGCAGGACCAGCTGCATAGCAGCCCAGCGAGGGCCAAACAAATGATTCAACACCAGCTTTCACACAGAGACGATCAACCAGGGCAAGAAGGGCCACAGATCGATTCACATTGTAAATAGTTACACTATTGATTTTGGCGGGGAGTGTTGTTATATATGTAAACTTGTATTTACTCTGTACAGCCACCAGAGGGCTTATCCCTTGGAGTCCCAAGGCATCCCATAATCCCTTGGGAGCACAGGTATTTAAGGCGGCTTCACAGGTTGGAGAGGCACTCTGGAGACCTGCAATAAAAGACTATGGTCACACTTTACTTTGGGCTCACAGTGTTCAGTCTGACTCTTTCTTCATACACTCCAGTTAGGATCTGGAATTCACTGCTTGAGGCAGATTCAATCGTTGATTTCAAAGGGAATTGGCTTAGTATTTAAAGGAAAAACATTTGCAGGGTTACTGGGAAAGGGCATGGGAGTGGGACTAACTGAAGTGTTCTGACAGAGCCGGCACAGGCTCGATGGGCAATATGGCCTTTTTCTGTGCTGTAACCATTCTATACTGTAGCTTTCGAGTGTCTTGGGACGTTTTACTACGTTAAAGGCGCTACATAAATACAAGTTGTTGTTCATACATAAGGGCGCCATGAATGAAGACACAATGAAGGCTTGAAACTTGCAGGTTGTCCAGTGTTTATAATGACACTTTGGTAAGAAAATATTTCTGTAGTTTTACACCCAGGAAAATATACTTCAACATAACTGTCAAGTCTCTCATTACCTGACAAGCCTTAATTTTCATGTGATGCGTTGCACCTGATAACTTTTATTTATATAGTGCCTTTAATGTCGTAAAACGTCCCAAGGCGCTTCACAAGTGTTACAAGACAAAATAGATAAATTTTACACCAAGTCACAAAAGAAATTAAGGCAGATGACCAAAAGCTTGTTTAATGAGGCAGATTTTAAGGAGCGTCTTAAAGGAAGAGGTTTAGGGAGGGAGTTCCAGAGCTCAAGGTCCAGGCGGCTGAAGGCACAGCCATCGATGGTTGAGCAGTTAAAATGAGGGATGTTCAAGAGGCCAGAATTTGAGGAGCGCGGAGTTGTACTGTATAACACCACCATCCTCAAATTAAACCTCACCGAAATGTTAGCCCCGGCCTTAATTTGCATGTACACGATACTATTACACCACGTTTTATGTAACTCCCGTTTTGCACTGATGATGTCTGGTGCACATCTTCACCTTCTCCATCGATGGTTCTAATGTTAGGCACGTCACTTCCTTCGCTCGGCGGCATGGGAGAGCCTGCATGAGTAGAGCTGTACCTGTTTCGGCGCGGATGGGTTGGAGGAGTGCGGTCTGTACATTTTCCTCAGCAAGTGTGCTCGGGTTGTTGGGAGTTCATTACAGTCCGGAGCGGGCGATCAAAGGGCCACTCTTGCTTTGATTGACAGCCGCGTGGAACTCCCTTTGTCCCGGACAGAAGCTGGTGTTGCAGTGTGTGCCTGCGGTGTGGGGCTCACGTGTTAGGCCCAGTGCGAGCTGCAGTCAGCGAGACACCGGCAGGTAGGCTGCAGCACATCGGATGCCGGAGAAGGTTGTCTCTGAGGAAATGGCTACGCTTTTCTTGAATGACGGCTCTTTTTTCAAAGGCAGACTCTTCGGCGCAAGTGCCACCGTCTCTGGCGAACTGGGTAAGTTGACTCGGTTTTGAACCTTATATGTGTAATACCGCAGTTCTTCCACCAGATAAAACTTTATAACGATGCCAACGTGGAGGACTAAGTCAACATTGTAGAGACGGTCCGCGCACATAACAGATCAAACCACGAATAACGTTCCATTCGTTTCTCGGGTAGCCGTGAGATTTTAGGTCACAGATTTTATAAAGGTTTTGAATCTTTAAATGGTGATTTATTCTGTAGGGCCAAACGATTATTTGATATTTTGGTTGCAGTGCTTCAGGGATGTCCATGTGTTTGCATCATTGTGGGTTGTGCAGATAAGCGCCATGATATGATGGGGATGGGGGGGGGGGGGCAACATATATGAAGTTCAAATCCATGATCTCATTAGTTTGCATATCTCTCAAGTTGCTGATATAACAGGCATCAGTGTTCTGATTTAGGATTTATTCACTGAGGCAATAATGCGAAACACATTTCTTTGCAAACCCACAAGATTGGAAGAGGACAAACTAACATGTTAACATACATGTTTAGTATATAAACTAACATGTTAACGTGTTTGGTTATTCTTGCTGTAGACATACATTGAACGTTTTGTATTAAAATGGCGAATGGAAGTCTGAATCCCTGTATATGAATCAAAGCCTTTTTAAAAAAAAAATATGTTTGTATGTCTATATTTTTTTTAAATATTCAAAATTGTTCAGTGGTGGTGAATTAAGTGAAATCATGTATTTAGACTTGCAAATTAATATTTATGTGTCCTGCCATATATTATCATTTGTTTTATTATGGTTTATTTATGCAGTGCAAGTTTATTTTTTGAATACTGAAGTGTTCTGTTAGGGGATTCTAATGTTGATTTCCGTTAATATAATTAAATAGGTCAAGGGAATTTGTTCTTGCTGTGTCCTGTTTTGGGTATCACAAAAGAAACCTGTTTGTTGAAAGAATAGATATCCATACTTGATCTATTATTAAAAAGGCTGCAAAAAATTGTTTGTCGCAATGATGTTGGTGACATGTGGCATGTACACCACGGAGGTCTCAAGTTTGTTCTCTGGACTCTGCTGACTTAGGTAATCTCGGGTGGGGAGGTAGCAGGACCACTACCCTTGCTTGGTAACAGTTTTCTGGATGAGTTAAGGGAGCCATCATCCAGGGTTCCTTTTTCTGGTCCTGGGAAGTACACATGTGGTCTTCATGTGAAGACAAGGATTGGGATCAGTTGCGATGCTAACGATGGGCAAAAGGCCAAACAACATTTGCAATCTGGGGCTTGGTGTTTGCTCTGCATTTGGGTCCAGTGAAACTCTGAACCTGGATGCAAAACAATTGCACTGTTTTTAAAAAAAAATGGAATATTGGGCATAAGTGACTTATGTGGGTAAAGGTATTACAGCCCAGTCTCCTTCAATCTTTTGCATCTGTCCATTTGAAATTGATTTTCTTTTTTTAAAGTAACTTTTTGTTACCAATTTTGTCCCAGTTGCATGATTACAACAGTTATCAATTTTTGGTTTAGGTGGCCTCATCACCTAACATTATGTCAGGTAACTTTATTGTGCAGTCCTGTTAAAATGTTGGCACAACATGTTTTAATATATATAATAGATACTGCGCAATGATTCTTTAATTAACCACATTGCTATGTGATGATATCTTAACTGTAATTTACTAGGAACTTGTAACAAAATGTAGTTGGCTAAGTAAACTAGCATCAAATAATTGGAAGCAGGCTTTCCATAGTCAAGCTGAAATCTTACAAAGTAGTACCTGTATAATTAATTTGAGTTCGCAAAGAGATTCTCTGGGTTCTGGCATTCACCGATAAAATACAGCATTCACAATTGTAACTGTTTAATAATTAAATGGCTCTATTGAGACGATTAATTCTCATAATATTGATGACTGTGAATAAATGGTAATGGAGAAAAACAACAACTTGTATTTATATCGCACCTTTAACGGAGTAAAACGTCCCAAGTCTCTCCACTGGAGCATTATCGAACAAAATTTGACACCGAGCCACATAATGGGGCAGATGACAGCTTTTAAGGAGGATCTTAAAGGAAGAATGAGAAGTGAAGAGATTTAAGGAGGGAATTCCAGAGCTCAGGGCCTTGGCAGGTGAAGGCATGGCCACCAATAGTGGAGCGATTTTAAAATCGAGGATGCTCAAAAGGCAATTGGAGGAACGCAGATATTTTAGAGGGTTGTGGTGCTGGAGGAAATTAGAGGTAGGGAGGGATGAGTCAATGAAGCGATTTGAAAACAAGCCAGAATTAAAAAATCGAGGCGTTGCTTAACCAGGAGCCAGTGTAGGTCAGCGAACAATGGGGTGATGCTGCCTTCAGCAAGCTCTCTGCTGGAGTGGAACTACATTACAGGACAAACTGGAATCTGTTCAATCTCCGCTGCCTCCAGGCCAGATCCAATGCCATCCCATCCTCCATCATCGAACTACAGTACGCAGACGGCGCTTGCGTCTGCGCACACTTAGAGGCTGACACCTCCAAGCCATTGTCAACACCTTTACCAAGGCGTACGAGAGCATAAGCTTTGCACTAAACATCCGTAAGACAAAGGTCCTCTACCAACCTGCCCCCGCCACACAGCACTGCACCCTGGTTATCAAACTCCACCAAGAGGCCTTGGACAACGTGGACCATTTTCCATACCTCGGGAGCCTACTGTCAACAAGGGCAGACATTGACGACTCGGTCCAACACCGCCCCCAGTGTGCCAGTGCAGCCTTTGACCGCCTGAGGAAGAGAGTGTTTGAAGACCAGGACCTCAAACGTGGCACCAAGCTCATGGTCTACAGACCAATTGTGATACCCGCCCTCCTATATGGCTCAGAGACATTGACCATGTACAGCAGGCACCTCAAAGCACTGGAGAAGTACCACCAAAGCTGTCTCCGCAAGATCCTGCAAATCCATTGGCAGGACAGGCGCACCAACGTCAGTGTCCTCGCTCAGACCAACATCCCCAGCATGGAAGCACTGACCACGCTCGATCAGCTCTGCTGGATGGGCCACATTGCCCGCATGCCTGAAACGTGACTCCCCAAAACAAGTGCTCTACTCGGAGCTCCGACACGGCAAGCGAACCCCAGGTGGGCAGAGGAAATGCTTCAAAGACACCCTCAAAGCGTTCTTTTTTAAAAAAAAATGTAACATCCCCACCGACACCTGGGAATCCCTGGCCCAAGGCCACTCAAAGTGGAGGAAAAGCATCTGGGAAGGCACTGAACACTTTGAATCTCTTCGCAGGGAGCAAGCTGAAGCCAAGCGTCGACAGCGGAAGGAGCGTGTGGCAACCCACGTACCCCACCCACCCGTCCCTCCAACCACCAACCGTGACAGGGACTGTAGGTCCTGCAATTGGTCTGTTCAGTCACCAGAGAACTCATTTCTAGTATGGAAGCAAGTCATCCTCAACTCCGAGGAACTGCCTATGATGATGGGTGAACAAAACTTGGTGCGAATTCGGACCAATTTTGGATGACTTCAAGTTTATGGAGGGTGGTTGTCGTCTTAGGCAGTCCCTCGTAGTCGAGGATGACTTGCTTCCACACTAAAATGAGTTCTAAGGTGATTGATGAGACCAATGCGGGATCTGCAGTCTCTGTCACAGGTGGTGCAAATGGTGGTTGGAGGGACGGGTGGGTGGAGTGCTTGATTTGTCGTACGCTCCTTTTGCTATTTGTACTTGGCTTCTGCGTGCTCCCGGCGAAGAGACTCGAAGTGTTCGGCTCCTTCTCGGATGCTGCTACTCCACTTTGAGCGGTCTTGAGCCAGGGATTCCCAAGAGTCGGTGGGGATGTTGCATTGTTTTAAGGAGGCTTTGAGGGTGTCCTTGAAGGGTTTTCTCTGCCCTCCTGGGACTCGCCTGCCGTGACATAGCTCGGAGTAGAGTGCTTGTTTCGGGAGTCTAGTATCGAGCATACGGACAATATGGCCCGTCCATCAGAGCTGATCAAGTGTGGTCAATGCCTCGATGCTGGGAATGTTGATCTGAGAGAACGCTGATGTTGGTGCGCCTATCCTGCCAACTAATTTGGAGGATTTTGCAGAGGCAGCGGTGGTACTTCTCCAGTGCTTTGAGGTGCCTGCTGTACATAGGCATGGGCACAGTGAGTCACATACCGATGCCGCAGAGTGTTCATATTGCTTGGTCTGCCCTCAAGTCCACCATAATTAGCACCTACGAAGAGACTCTTGATTACTCTCCACAGATGCTGCCTGACCTGCTGAGATTTCCAGCATTTTCTGTTTTTATTCTTGGTTACTCTACCAGAAAACATTAAGACTGGTTCGATGAGACCGACCAGGAGATCCAGGAGCTAATAAACTGCAAACGCAAAGCATTTCTGAATTGGAAACAACACCTCAACTCGAGTGAAAGAAAGCTGATCTACAGACAACTGAAGGCTGAGGTCCAACAAACAACTCGTGACCTAAAGAACAGATGGTGGGTGGAAAGAACGCAGAAGATGCAGCAACTCGCTGAGAATCACTGTGCGTGGATTTTTTAGCGCAGTCAAAACCGCCTACGGCCCAAGCTCTCGAGATCCTATTCCACTGAGTCAAGAATGGAGACGTGCTCATCAAGGACAGAGAGGCAGTCAGTGCCCGCTGGAAGGAGCACTTCGAGGATCTCCTTAACCAAGACTCTGTCTTTGATGTGAGTGTCCTTGACTCCATATCGCAGCATGCAACCAGTCACCACCTCAGCACAATCCCAGCCATGGCCGACAACTGAAAATCAAGGCCTCCAGAGTACTCTTGGCACGAATCCATGATCTCATCTCTTATCTGGAATGCCTGGAGCGAGGGTGTTGCCAGGAGGCCTTGTACTTGTCTTTCTGACGAAACAAGGTGTTGGTTATGACAAGACCATGTTCTAAGCATTTTGTCAAGAGGAGGATACAATTGGAGTTGGTTTTCCCTACTCCTTCCCTGTGTCCTTTCTAATTCTGGCATTAAAGTTGCCAAGGAGAATCAGCTTGTCGCCCGTTGGGACAATTTATCCGGTGCGTATGAAGGTTAGAATGTGGGAGTCAGACCATGAATGCATTCGAATAGTCAATGTAGAATTAACAAAGGCATGGATGAGGGTTTCAGCAGCAGATGAGTTGAGGCAGTGGTGGACTCAAGCGATGTTACAGAGGTGAAAATAGGCACTTAGTGATGGCATGGATATGTGGTAGGAAGCTCACCTCGGGTCAAATATGACACTAAGGTTGCGAACTGTGTGGTTCAGCCTCAGAGTTGCCAAGGAGAGGGATGAAGTCAGTGGCTAGAGAACGGAGTTCGTGTTTGGGACTGAAAACAATGGCTTTGGTTTTCCCAATATTGGGAGGTAATCTCTGCTCATTTAGTACTGGATGTTGGACAAGCAGTCTGACAATTTAGACAGCGAAGATTTGAGAGAAGTGGTGAGAGAATGTTCCATAACATCAGGAGCGGAACTAATGAAGTACACGGTGAACTTGTACAAAGGGAGCAGGTTCCTTAAGAACATAAGAAATAGGAACAGGAGTCGGCCATACGGCCCCTCGAGCCTGCTCCGCCATTCAATAAGATCATGGTTGATCTGATCATGGACTCAGCTCCACTTCCCCGCCAGCTCCCCATAAACCCTTATCGCCTTATCGCTCAAGAAACTGTCTATTTCTGTCTTAAATTTATTCAGTGTCCCAGCTTCCACAGTTCTCTGAGGCAGCGAATTCCATAGATTTACAATCCTCTGAAAGAAGACATTTTTCCTCATCTCTGTTTTAAATGGGCTCGAAGATAATGCCCTCGAGTTCTAGTCTCCCCCATCAGTGGAAACATCCTCCCTGCATCCACTTTGTCAAGCCCCCTCATAATCTTATACGTTTCGCCAAGATCACCTCTCATTCTTAAGAATTCCAATGAGTAGAGGCCCAACCTACTCAACCTTTCCTCATAAGTCAACCCCCTAATCCCTGGAATCAAACTAGTGAACCTTCTCTGATCTGCCTCCAAAGCAAGTATATCCTTTTGTAAATATGGATACCAAAACCGCACGCAGTATTCCAGGTGTGGCCTCACCAATACCCTGTATAGCTGTAGTCAGACTTCCCTGCTTTTATACTCCATCCCCTTTGCAATCAAGGCCCAGATACCATTGGCCTTCCTGATCACTTGCTGATCACTTCCAATTTGCATTCACCATTGTTCTTCTGCTTAATAGGAAAAGGATAGCTTTGTCAACTACAATTATACCTGTTTATTTTCAACTCGCTCAGTTGTATTTCCAGTTTTAACAACCATTTCCAAAGTCCCATTTTTTTTTTAACCCCACCCCCAATTGTGAAAAGTTTGTTTTATTGCAATTTGATATATTGGAATTCCTGTTCATATGCAACTATGGCGCTCAGAAATTCAGCTATAAAGAGATTTGTAACCTTTGAACCCAAGGCTTTCACCTCTCAATCCGAGTGGTTTGATGGTCATTGTGCCTAAAAACTTAGTTTTCACCTTTTTTTTGGTGTGTGCGTGAAGGAAAAATGGAAGTTGATTTTCCAGATGGTTAAACAAAGAAAAGCACCATGACGTGTCGCTGTGGGAGCATGTGGATATTTTGAACAGTTTGAAGAAATTGAAAAAGGGAGTAAGACCTACCTTTTCTCTCTCTCTCTCTCTCTCTCTCTCTCTCTCTCTCTCTCTCAACCTCTGGATGTCCCAAAGCACTTTACAGCCAATGAAGTACCTTTTGAAGTGTAGTCACTGTTCTAATTTGGGGGAACTTTTTTTTTGAATTGAGGATTCAAAAGCTAATTGCACAGAAGCATTTCTGAATCTGGTTTCTAGAATTCTAAAAGAAAAGCGAACATCTTGCAGCATTGGGGAAGACATGGGATGGGAAATGGAAGCATGAAAGTAATTTGTCCGATGTTGATTGAAGCACTTCTAACGTAGTTTAATCGGAAATCCCTTTTGATGACTGCCTATTGAAAGCTAAATTTTTTGAGCATGGCAAAGTAATCACTTTGGAAAAATTTTGAAGCATCTAATGGATTCCAGTGCTGCTGGAAAGTGAAATGCCGTCTTGTTTATAAAAAGTTAACGGGTGACGAACCTGTTGCTGCTGTGTGGACTGAGGCAGTGCTGCCGGGTTTGTTAACATCTGCAGAGAAAGGACTGAAGCAGAAATAGTTCCTTCTCTGAACGACCAACTTGCCAACAGGATGTATTCGAGCTGCAAATTCCCAAAGTTAGAGGGGTAGATTCTGCACAGTGTGTTCTGTGCCCGTTCATCGAGTCAAAATATGGAAGAGCAAAGTTTGGAAGTTGATATCTGATCTCCACCAAGGAAAAAAATCTCAGAATTCTAAGCAGCATTAAAATAGGCTTTTGGGATGTGAACGCGTCACAACAACTTGTATTTATACGCACCTTTAACGTAACGTTAAAAACGTCCCAAGGTGCTTCACAGCAGTGTTTTAAGTCAAAACAAATAAATTTGACACCAAGCCATATAAGAAATTACGGCAGATGACCAAAGCTTGGTCAGAGGTAGGTTGATGAACAGTGGCGTACATTTAAGGAGATATTTCACAACTCAAGAAAATTATATTCCAGTGAGGAGGAAAGGCTGTAGGAGAAAAGAAAGCCAACCGTGGCTAAGTAAAGAAATAAAGGATGATATCCAATTAAAAACAAGGGCATACAGGGCTCAAGTTTCGGACTCCCACTAGAATGGCGCACATCGGAAAGGCCCGCCTAATTTGTAGAACAGAAATTGCGCCGAATACTTGCCTCACGATTCTCCGATATCTGTAGACCCGTTTCCAGCTCGACGTGGTGCAGCAGGAGCTGCTGGGGGCAGAGCTACAACCCTGCGCCAAAAACAGTGCCGGCAGCTGCGCGCGTGCGTGCACAGTAGTTCCTGGCCCTCCCAGCACGTCCTGTCTCCGGGCGACAACCCGATCCCTGGCCGAAGGGACGTCGCCTCTATCCCGGGCCGAGTAGCCTGACAGCCCTTACCTCGGCGGTGGTGGGGCCCACTTGCCTGGCATTTTCTGGGTGCAAGCCCTGCCCGAAGTGGCGTCGGCGGGGCCCGCCCGCTCAGCATCTCGCTGGGGCCGGGCCCCGCCCGAAGTCCTCGGCAGCGGCGATCATCGCTGGGTGCGGACCCCGTCTGAAGTGGCAGCGGCAACGGGGCCCGCCCGAAGTCCTCGGCGGCGGCGATCATCGCTGGGTGCTGGCCCCGCCTGAAGCCCTGGACGGCGGCGGGGCTCACCTGACCGGCATCTCCTGAGGGGGGGGGGCCCCGTCCCAGCACGATGTTGGAGGGCTCCCATTGCTGCAGTAGGTGAGTAGAAACGTAATTTTTATTTATTGATTTAAAAAAATTTTTTAAAATTTTTTTAATGTTTGAGTTATTGGTTGATTTATCATTTATTATTGATGATGGCTCTTTATTTGTAAAAGTGAAGTATTTAATGCTTGTTAAACCGCCCCCCCCCCCCCCCAGCAAATTTCTCGATCCTTACGCCTGATTTATAAGTGTAGGCAAGGTTTTTCCGAGCGTACAAAAATCTACACTTACTCCATTCTAAGTTGGTTTGGAGTAAATTGTCGCTGCCTAAACTTGCAAAACGGGCGTAAGTGGCTGGACACCCCCCCCCTTTTGGAAAAAAAAATCTCTTGTAAAATGAAACTATTCTAACTCACTAGAACTGGAGCAAACTAAATGCTGAGAATTTCAATTTCTAAGATGCTCCATTCTAAACAAGTTGCTCCAAAAAATAGGAGCAACTCAGGCCGAAGCTTGAGCCCACAAAGTGGCCAAAACTAGTGGGAGGACAGAAGACTGGGAAGCTTTTAAAAGCCAGCAAAGAACGACTAAAAAAAATGATTAAGAAAGGAAAGATAGACTATGAAAGTAAACTAGCACAAAATATAAAAACAGATATCAAGAGTTTCTATAGGTATATAAAAAGGAAAAGAGAGACTAAAGTAAATGTTGGTCCCTTAGAGGACAAGTCCGGGGACTTAGTAATGGGGAACATGGAGATTGCAAGAAACTCTGAACAAATATTTTGTATCAGTCTTTACGGTAGAGGACACGAACAATATTCCGACAGTGGATAGTCAAGGGGCTAAGGGGGGGAGGAACTTATCACAATCATCACTAAGGAGGCTGTACTCAGTAAGATAATGGGACTAAAGGCAGATAAATCCCCTGGACCTGATGGCTTGCATCCTAGGGTCTGAAGAGAAGTAGCGGCAGGAATTGTGGATGCATTGGTTGTAATTTACCAAAATTCCCTGGATTCTGGGGAGGTCCCAGCAGATTGGAAAACTGCAAATGTAACGCCCCTATTTAAAAAAGGAGGCAGACAAAAAGCAGGAAACTATAGACCAGTTAGCCTAACATCTGTGGTTGAGAAAATGCTGGAGTCTCTTATTAAAGAAACAGTAGCAGGACATTTGAAAAAAGCAAAATTTGGTCAGGCAGAGTCAGCATAGGTTTATGAAGGGGAAGTCATGTTTGACAAATTTGCTGGAATTCTTTGAGGATGTAACGAACAGGGTAGATAAAGGGGAACCAGTGGGTGTGGTGTATTTGGACTTCCAGAAAGCATTTGACAAGATGCCACATAAAAGGTTACTGCACAAGATAAAAGTTCACAGGGTTGGGGGTAATGTATTAGCATGGATAGAAGATTGGCTAAATAAGAGTTGGGATAAATGGTTCATTCTCTGGTTGGCAACCAGTAACTAGTGGGGTGCCGCAGGGATCAGTGCTGGAATCCCAACTATTTACAATCTATATTAACAACTTGGAAGAAGGGGCTGAGTGTAACGTAGCCAAGTTTGCTGACGATACAAGATGGGAGGAAAAGCAATGTGTGAGGAGGACACAAATACACAGGTGAAGTGAGTGGGCAAAAATTTGGCAGATGGAGTATAATGTTGGAAAGTGTGAGGTCATGCACTTTGGCAGAAAAAAAAATCAAAGAGCAAGTTATTATTTAAATGGAGAAAGATTGCAAAGTGCCGCAGTACAGTGGGACCTGGGAGTACTTGTACATGAAACACAAAAGGATAGTTTGTAGGTGCAGCAAGTGATCAGGAAGGCCAATGGTATTCTTGGCCTTTATTGCAAAGAGGATGGAGTATAAAAGCAGGGAAGTCTTGCTACAGCTATATAAGGTATTGGTGAGGCTACACCTGGAATACTGCGTGCTGTTTTGGTTTCCATATTTACGAAAGGATATACTTGCTTTGGAGGCAGTTCAGAGAAGGTTCACTAGTTTGATTCCGGGGATGAGGGGACTGACTTTTGAGGAAAGTTTGAGTAGGTTGGGCTTCTACTCATTGGAATTCAGACGAATGAGAGGTGACCTTATCGAAACGTATAAGATTATGAGGGGGCTTGTCAGGGTGGATGCAGAGAGGATGTTTCCACTGATAGGGGAGACTAGAACTAGAGGGCATGATTTTAGAATAAGGGGCTGCCCATTTAAAACTGAGATGAGGAGAAATTTCTTTGAGGGTTGTGAATCTGGAATTCGCTGCCTCAGAGAGCTGTGGAAGCTGGGACATTGAATAAATTTAAGACAGAAATAGACAGTTTCTTAAACGATAAGGGAATAAGCGGTTATGGGGAGCGAGCAGGGAAGTGAGTCCATGATCGAATCAACCATGATCGTATTAAATGGTGGAGCAGACTGGCTGTATGGCCTACTCCTGTTCCTATTTCTTATGTTATGTTTTAAGGAGTGTCTTAAAGGAGGAAAGAGAGGTTTCGGGAGGGAGTTGCAGAGAATATGAGAGGCCAGCCAAGATGTTAGTTATACCGTATCCACCATTTCAAGATGTTGTAAAAGATGAATTGCAGCAGGCACAGAAATAGCCACTGGGCATCATTATCACGAGATGGGGGAAGGGGTGAATACAATGGTCAACCGGGTGGGTTAATGACTGTGCATAAGAACAGAATAATGGAAGTAATCAAGGGCAAGAATGCCGTATTACAAGGATCACATTACCCAGGCAACCAGACAAATGTTTGGGGGCAGGTAAGGACCAAAATGAAATGTACATGTGTGAATGCAAGAAGCATTCAAAATAAATTGGTTAAATTAGAGCCACTGGTAATAACTGGTAACTAATATACCAGTTAGACATGTGACTAATCCTGGAATTGAATGGAATTTGCATTGATATTACTATGGGATACAAACGGGACATGATCTTCAATGCAGGGAACAGCATCAATCCTTGTACATGGCCTTCCTTGACCTCACAAAGGCCTTTGACACTGTCAACCGTGAGGAACTACGGAGCATACTCCTCCGTTCGGCTGCTCTCCAATTTGTAACCATCCTCCGCCAGCTCCACGATGACATGCAAGCCATGATCCTGACCAACAGATCCACCACAGACCCAATCCACATCCGGACCGGGGTCAAGCAGGGTTGCGTCATCGCACCAATGCTTTTCTCAGTTATCCTTGCTGCAATGCTTCATGGAACTATAGAACCAATGGGAACCAGTTCAACCTTCGTCGCCTCCAGGCCAGATCCAAGACCATCCCATCCTCTGTCATCGAATTACAGTATGTGGATGACACTTGCGTCTGCCTACACTCAGAGGCTGAACTCCAAGCCATCATCAACACCTTCACCGAGGCTTACGAAAGCATAAGCCTTACACTAAATCCGTAAGGGACAAAGGTCCTCCACAAACCTGACCCGGCCACACAGCACTTCCCCCCCCCCCCCCCCCCCCCAGGTCATCAAAATCCACAGTGCGGCCTTGGACAACGTGTTCCATTTTCCATACCTTGGGAGCCTACTATCAGCAAGAGCAGACATCGATGATGAGATGCAACACTGTCTCCGGTGTACCAACGCAGCCTTTGGTCAACTGAGGAAGAGAGTGTTGAAGATCAGGCCTTCAAATCTGACACCAAGCTTATGGTCTACGGGACAGTAGTGATACCCGTCCTCCTATATGGCTCAGAGACGTGGACAATATACAGCAGACTTCTTAAAGAGCTGGAGAGGTATCACCAGCGCTGCCTCCACAAGATCCTGCAAATCCACTGGGAGGATAGATGCACTAACGCAGTGCTCTCAATCAGGCCAACATCCTCAGTATCGAAGCACTGACCACGCTCGACCAGCTCCATTGGGCGGGCCACATGCCTGACACGAGACTCCCTAAGTAAGCACTCGACTCTGAACTCTGTCATGGCAAGTGAGCCCCAGGTGGGAAGAGGAAACATTTCAAGGACGCCATCAAAGCCTCCTCGATAAAGTGCAACATCCCCACCGGCACCTGGGAATCCCTGGCCCAAGACCGCCCAAACTGGAGGCAGAGCCTCCGAGAGGGTGCTGTGAGCATCTCTTGTCTCGTCGCCGAGTATGCAGAAATGAAGCGCGGACAAAGGAAGGAGCATGTGGCAAACTAGGCTCTCCACCCACCCTTTCCTTCAACCACTGTCTCTCCCACCTGTGACAGAGACTGTAATTCCCGCATTGGACTGTAGAGAACTCGCTTTTGAGTGGAAGCAAGTCTTCCTCGATTCTGAGGGAATGCCTATTATGATGACGCATGGGTATTCAGGAAGGGTGGGGGCAGGGGAAGAACAGGAAAAGTGCTGTGCTGAGCACACGATCATAGAGAAGCAGTTTGAGATGTTAACTGTCCCAAGAGAACTGGAAAAGGACATGGTAATAGGTTTTAAACATTTCACGCCAAAATGTTCTTCCAATACTATAACAGCAATATGTTAGGCAGAGAAGATTAAACCCCTGACTAAATCAAGTGAAGGTGAAAATGATAATGAACAGGAGATAGTAAAAAAAAACAGAAAACGCTGGAAATACTCAACAGGGCAGGCAGCATCTGTGGAAAGAGAAAACCAAGTTAACGTTTCAGGATGATGACCTTTTGTCAGATTATAAACGTGCACAGACTACTTCTTGGAGAGTTTGAACAACCTGTTCACTGCTTCTGTTAAGTGCCTTGGGATCTTTTACTACGTTAAAGGTGCTATTTAAATGCAAGTTCTTACAAAAGCAAAATAATGCGGATGCTGGAAATTTGAAATAAAAATAGAAAATGCTGGATTCACTCAGCAGACGAAATACATCTTTTGTTCCTTTACTTGTCCCATCACCACCCCCTTTTGCCTTGCATGATCGTCCCTTTTTATCCTTTCATCTCTCCTACTTTCCACCTTATCACAGACCTTCCCTTTTGTTCTTTCCTTCCCAGCCTCTGTACTTGCTTAAAACCTGTTAGTTTCCAGTTGAAAGGCCACCACTAACCTGAAACGTTAACTCTGTTTCTCTCTCCACTGATGTTGCCTGACTGCTGAGTATTTTCTGTTTTTATTATTATTCTTGTTGGTGAGTTTAACCAACCTGTACAATGACTCAATGACTACTTCTTGAAGAGTTTAATCAGGGAGGATGCTTGAAACCATACACTGTTAAAATGCATCCTACATATGCTCTGTGGCTTGAACAGTAGCAAAGCCGATATTCTAGAGGACGCGTTTATTTGTAACACCTAAAGCTCTGATTGGGCCCCTTGATGACCAGTCCTGATTGGCGCACTTGCAGGATAAGACACCCAGCAGTTTCTCTTTGCAAACTGTAATTCGAGTCATTCTGACTGACTCCAGTCAGGCAGAGCTCACTCTCGGGGGGGGGGGGGGGGTGTAAGACCACCTTTCACCCCTCAAACATGTTCCTGCCTCCAACGCACAAGTTTCTGACCTTCTCCCCCCGCCCATGTGCCTGACCTTTCTCCATCGCCATGTTCCTCCTCCACGGATTCATGACCTTTACTTTCCCCCCCCACCCCCTTTAAAACCAGTTCCTGACCTCTCTTTCTTCCCACCCCCCTGCCACAGCCATATATGGGCCATTGTATATGGGTCACGGATTGTTAACAGGATTATTGGATGTATAGTGACAGTGTCGTGACTTCAGATTTTGTCCAGGCTTGCCATCTGGATCACGTTCTTGCTCCCACTCCGTACCAACCCCCCACCCTTTTTTTTAGACATGGATCATGTTCTTCCGCCATCAATGCTCCCTTTACACTTAACAACTCCCTCCCACCCCCCCTCCTCTCCGTCTCCTCCCCCCCCCCCTCTCCGTCTCCTCCCTCCCCTCCGTCTCCTTCCCCCCCCCCCGTCTCCTCCTCCCCCCCCTCTCCGTCTCCCACCCCCACCCTCCGTCTCCTTCCCCCTCCTCTCCGTCTCCTCCACCCCCCCCCCCCCGTCTCCCCCCACCTCCGTCTCCACCCTTCCCCCTCCTGTCTTGCTCTCTTTCCCCCCCCCATCTCTCTCTACCCCCCCCGCCCGTCTCTCTCTACCACCCTCTCCGTCTCTCCCCCCCACCCCCCGTCTCTCTCTCTCTCTCTCTCTCTCTCTCTCTCTCTCTCTCTCTCTCTCTCTCTCTCTCTCTCTCTCTCTCTCTCTTTCCCCTCCCTCCTCCTCTCTGTCTCTCGCCCGCCCCCCCCCCTCCGTCTCTCGCCGCCCGCCCCCCTTCTCCGTCTCTCGCCCACTCCCCCCTCTCCGTCTCCTCCCCCCCCGCACTGTGGGGGAACTGTGCATGTGTGGCCGGACTCCTAAAGAAGGATATACTTGCCATAGAGAAAGTGCAACGAATGTTCACCAGACTGATTCCTGTGATGGGGTATTGTGCTATGAGGAGAGATTGAGCAGACCAGGCTTATATACTCTAGAGTTTAGAAGAATGAGAGGTGATCTCATTGAAATTCTTACAGGGCTTGACAGGTTATGCAGGGAGGATGTTTCTTCTGACTGGGAAGTCTTGACCAGGAGTCACAGTCTCAGAATAAGGAGTCGGCCATTTAGGACTGAGATGAGGAGAAATCTCTTCATTCAGAGGATGGTGAATCTTTGGAATTCTCTGCCCCAGACAGCTGTGGAGGCTCAGGCTTTGAGTATGTTCAAGACAGAGGTCGATAGATTTTTGGATATTAAGGGAATCAAGGGATTATGGAGACAATGCAGGAAAGTGGTTTAGGTAGAAAATCAGTCATGGACTTATTGAATGGCAAGAGCAGGCTCGAGGGGCCGAATGGCCGACTACTGCTTCTATTTCTTGTGTTCTTATGACCTCTGTGCCAGCATGCATGCGCAAAAAGGGGCGGGTCTGACTGCGCAGAAGGACACTAAAATATTTGTGCAGATAACCACTTTGTATTCTAGATTGGCTTGTGTATTCCAAAAATGATTTTAAAAGCCGCATTTAAACGGCCTAAACATTGTAACCATACATGCAATGTAAACTAATGGACCGTAGGAGACTTCTAATTTATAGATGTAGAAACTATTGAATCTTCATCATTAATGATATTGGAGACTGGCTTAGATTGGAGGTTATTGTAACCCGGATGAGAGTCGAGTAAAAATCTAATACCTGTGAACCTATGGAAGGATAAGGTCGGCATGTTTTACTCGTTCAGCATAACCATGCTTAAACTTCTTTTCAAATAATTCTTCTACTCTGATAATAAATGAAGTTTTTAAACCTTCTGGAACAAAGAGTATTAAAATACACCAAGATTTGAGCCATGGCAGCTGAGGTTAATGTTTTTGTGTATTACCGTACAGTATTGTGGAGGGAGTTGTTGATTTCTGCTTCAGCTGGCAAGTTTCTTATCTTGGTTAGTTTATCAGGTACAGGTAGTAAGTTCAGGCCAGGTACATCCTTCCTTCCAGCACAAGTGAAAATTCAGAAGTTGTCACAGGAAATTTTCATACACAACTTGGTTGACAGTTGCAGGGCGGCTGTGCAATTTAAAGGAAGGATTGGAGCAAAAAGTACTTCTGGAGAAAGTATAACTATCAGCCTTTATTCAATAAATATGATGTCTAAAGAGACACTGCTGTATTTGTAACCGTTTATAAATGTACAGTTGTCATTGTAAATGGCTTAAGTAATGTATTTTCTTTTCAGTTTTCCAGACTGGTATGGTGGGTTATCCAGAGGCCTTGACTGATCCATCATATTTGTCCCAAATACTTGTCCTTACCTATCCATTAATCGGGAACTATGGCATACCAGAGGATAAAGATGATGACCATGGACTCAGCAAGGTACATAGCATGCAATAAACTATTGCGTATATTGATAATGCTTGAATTATAACCAATTGAATCTAAGTAAACCAGTGTCCTTGAATATAGGTAATCTGCTTTAATCTGGGTCAACTTTCGGCAAGATGCAGTTATAAATGGCATTGGCCTGGCAGGAAGTTGTCTGTTTTTCCTCTGACCAGGAAATTATGCCTAATCTATAGACTAAGAAAAAAGTATCTTCTCTACCAAATTCAGTAAAAGCATAGCATTTTTTCCTGCAAATATTGCATCCAGTAATCATGCCTAAAAAGGGGAAGGCTCCAGTATTTCTCATGTTTGGGACATTAATCCTTTTTATTTGCAAGGCTTCTTTCTTGTTCATAGAAATTGAAAGTGCATTTTAGACCTCCTTATTGCTGCTGAAGTATGTGGATAGAGATGGACAGCCCTTCAATTTAATTGTTCTCAATATTGAGGTTGGCATGTTTTACCTGTTCACGTTGGACCAAGAGATTGGGTCAAGTTCCTTTTTATATGAGTAGGATACACTGTATGGGAACGAGGCTCTTCATTTTGAAGTTGGAGAGTGGGTTTAATTGCCATCTTTTACTTTTAGTGGTTTGAATCTGACAAAATTCATGCTGCAGCACTGGTGATTGGTGAACATTCGCATAATCCAAGTCACTGGAGCTCGGTTCGCTCATTAGACCAGTGGCTGAAAGAACATGGAATTCCTGCATTGGAGGGTAAGAATCTTCTTTACTCTGTATTCCTGATGTGCTTAATTTTAAAATATCAATCAAATTCTGTGGCATTACACACCGGACCACAACCAAATGTAATATTCGGGTAAAGAAGGGTTGGAGTGCAGATGGGTTGATTGGACTGAAGAGGGAGGAGGGAAGGAGCAGAAGTGTGTGGAGGAGACGGGGATTAGGTGGTAAACTCTCAGCGGATGGGGGGTAAACTGACTTGCAGCCTTGTGAGGAAGAAACTTCTTCACGGTAGAAGTGGGACAAAGGTGGAAAACTGCTTTGGGAAACATCCAAACTACCTCCCTGGAGAGGTAAGTTGTCAACACCGTATTGTCAAGAGAGAGTGGGGAGGGTGGTAAAAATAATTGAGAGCCGTGGAATATAGAGAAATTAGGACTGCTTTAAACAAATACTTGCTCAATGACTCTAGATCTCAGGGCATCCTGAATTGGGCTGAGGTAGCTGCACCAAACAATTGGGCCATGACCTGAAGGCAGTGGGGCTAAATCAGAGCTGATGCATCGGTTCAGGAGAGCACCACCAATGGCACGATGCAGCATTGGGTGACTGCCAAGGTAACTTTACACGGGTGGGTCCACAAAAACATAACATAAACAAAACATAACTGTATAAAACACTAGTTGGGCCACAGCTGGTGAACTGTGTACACTTCTGGTCACCGTATTACAGGAAAGATGCGATTGCACTAAAAAGGGTAGAGAGGAGATTTATGAGCCTGGAGTGGAAAATTTTAGCGATGAGGAAAGATTGGAGATGCTGGGATTGTTTTCTTTATAACACAGGAAGCTGAGGGGAGACTTAATTGAGGTGTATAAAATTATGAGGGTCCTAGATAGAATGGAAAGGAGGGACCTATTTCCTTTGGAGAGGTCAACAACCAGGGGGCATCGATTTGAAGTAATTGGTAGAAGGATTAGATGTGAGTTAAGAACTTTTTTCATCCAGCGAGTGGTGGGGGTCTGGAACTCACTGCCTGAAAGGGTGATGGAGGCAGAGACCCTCATTACATTTAAAAAGTACTTGAATATGCACCCAGAGGATTAGGGACCAAGCTGGAAAGGGGGGTTCGGCTGGATAGTTCTTTTTCGGTCAGCGTAGACATAATGGGTCAAATGGCCGCCTCTTGTGCCGTAAATTTCCATGATTCTATGAACTGTGATCCAAGATGTGGGTCTGGCACCAACAGTTCGTTGGAAAATTGAGTGAGGCAATGTTTGCTGTCATTTATTTTGTACGTGTGAGATCGTTCTATTGAAAAGCCAGCTGCGTATGACCCCTGGAGCTCTGCGCACCTAACAGGGAACGTTGATGAGAGGATGAACAAACTTAGCATCAGGGCAAGTCTGTTTAGGTAAGAAATAACACAATTTAAAAAATATATATCCATGTAGCCAAAGGGTGGTGGGGAGTTATCAATTCATGTCCTTTTAAAATTATATAATTTCCTGTGAACGGAAATTTACCTGCAGCTTATAAACTTCTGCGACCCAATAGAAGCATTGCTGTGGAGCCTCTTGGTGATTAGGGACAGAACACAATGCAAACTGCCACGGAAAATTGACCACTACATGTGTTTTTACAACATGTAACGTTATAGCCTACTTTAACCTTGAGATGCCCAATCCTAGCTACATACCTGCAAAACGGATACTACATGGAATGTTGTGACCTGTTTTGCATTTTTAATATATAATACATTCACACGAAACACAAATGTTGGAACAATTGGATTAACTCTTAAGGTCAGTCGCACATTATCAGTGAGGCAATTGCAGCTAAGTAGTTTGTTCTACGTTGACTCATTCACACTTGGCTGTATGGCTGGATCCAAAGAAGTGTTTGGTTTTAGGGACCAAAGCAATGAACATTTTAGTTAGAGAGCAGTTGCTGACACGGCTTTGGTAGCTAAATTGCTTGCTTTACATAACCTGCTGTCCAATTCCCAATCTTTGTGCTGGAGTAGGTCTGTTACTGAAATCGACTGCAGTTGCAGCTGAGATTTCCTACATAAACTAAATTGGTGACTGTTTAGAAATCCAAACTCGGCTGGACAACACCAACGGATGCAGTGGACCTCAAATAGTTAGTTTTACTTTTCGCACCATTTAGATGATATAAATTCATAATTATCACTTGACGTGTAGAAGTTCAGCATCCATAGACTTCTAAAATGAATTGCTCTGGAAAGGGTGCAGAGGAGATTTACAAGAATGTTGCCTGGACTTGGAGAATTTTGAAGATTGGAAATGCTGGGTCTGTTTTGTTTGGAACAGAGGAGGCTGAGGGGAGACCTGATTGAGGTGTATAAAATTATGAAAAGCCTGGATAGAGTGGATAGAAAGGACCTGTTTCCCTTGGCAGAGGGGTCAACAACCAGGGACATAGATTTAAAATAATTGGGGGGAGGTATAGAGGAGATATGAGGGGAAATTTCTTTACGCAGAGGGTGATGGCAGTCCGGAACTCACTATCTGAAAGGGTGGTCGAGGCAGAAAGCCTCACCACATTAAAAAAAATACTTGGATGTGCACTTAAAGTGCCGTAACCTACAGGGCTATGTACCAAGAGCTGGAAAGTGGGATTAAGCTGGATAGCTCTTGGTCGGCCAGTGCGGACACGATGGGCCGAAATGGCCTCCTTCCGTGCTGTAAATTTCTATGATTCTATGAATCCAGCCCTGCTACCATGCATGTTGTCAATATCCCAGACGTATCCCAACTTCTGACCTAGTCATTAGTCAAATCAACTGGAAATGATTTTCTAGCTTGGTCATGAGGGGATAAGGCACACAAGGATTTATTTGTTTAATACTATTGTGCTGTTCCTATTATTTAGTTAAATCATTGACTTGCCTCATTTCTTTTCAACCTTGGTGATCTTGTGCACTCTTATCTCATGGCCCTTCAAATAGGTTGCTCAATTTAAAAAAAAAATCTAGACAGGACTTGTGGCAGCTAAATTTTTCTGTATTGTCTACGGTCCACTTTCTAATGGCATTGCAGCAAAAGCCAAGTTGGTCTGATCTCCTCCGTTGACTTATATTAAGCAGAGAACAATGTTAACATTGGCCCAGAAATTCCGTTTTCTCCTTCCCGCAGGCGTTCAACTAGACTTTAGAGAAAAAATACACACCTGCTTGAAGCTGCTGCCCCCGCTCGACTTTCCGATGCACAGGCCTCCTCTTGCTGCGCATCGCAGCGCGTGCACGTCAGGATGTGCGCAGGCCTGGAGCTGGAGTCACATATAGTATATTCTCATTCATAGTAATAGGAGTTTCGTAAGTCCGAAGCTCCTATTACTATGAATGAGAAACCCCCCCCAAACACCCAAAACACTAAAAAAAATAGAAAATATACACGACCTATTTAAGATTCATTTCAATTGAATTTATTAATGTCTTACAAAAAAAATATTTTCCCGATTTTTAAAAAAAAGTTTTTAAAAATTATGCTTTAAAATAAACTTACCGTTGTAGGAAGGTTTTTTTTTAAACAATAAAATGTTTTCATAACTTTATTTTTATGTTTTTGTGTGTTTTTAAAAAACTTGCACCTGTAAAAGTAGGCTATGCGCCTGCTTTTTCAGGCGCAAGATTTTTGAGGACATTTGTGTGCGTAAATATCGCAAATTTGCACGTACAACTGTCCTCGCTCCCAATATGCGCGAGATCTGTCAAGCCAGAAACTTGACCGATCGGAAAAGCCCATTTTCAGCGCATGGGCAATGCGTGCTGAGAACCGGCTTTTCCGATGCGTTCCCGGGTCTGTAGAAACTATGTACGGGTCCAGCAATGTCGGAATTTCAGACTCATTATTTTGTTTGAGCAGTTGGAGGGGATTAATTGGACCCTGAACCTGCATTTTGTTACACTAACTCGCTTCCCACACAATATTTTTATATCTGTAAATTTAAAATCAGAAATAATTACTTTGAGCAATTGGTTATGATGAAGCAAGGTCTTCATTAATGGATTTTTTTTGTGGAAAATGTTTCTAAAGATAAATTCAATAGTGAAGTCAGCATTTTCTCCACATTTAGAACATTAGCACCTGTAGGGTCTAACTAAAAGTGTTGCCTTAACATTAATTATAGAAGTAGAGATGTAACCAATGCAAAGCATCCTTATGATTGAATATGAAATAACAATATTACTTTCTTAAACTTATTAGGAATAGATACCAGAAACCTCACAAAGAAGATTCGGGAGAAAGGCACGCTGCTGGGAAAGCTTGTGATGGATGGGACAGATGTGGACAGTCTTCCTTATCATGATCCAAACAAAAGACATCTGGTGAAGGAGGTTTCCATTAAGGTAAACATTAGGAGTACAAAAAGACCATTCAAGACTTGTACTCACTGTTTTTCATCTCCTTACCATTCAGACCTGAGTCCTTCCCATTCCTGCTAAATCAGTAATTTATCCACTTTCATTTTGACTGCCTAACTGAGTAAGCATTTATAGCAGTAACAACTTAGATTTATATACCACCTTGAACATGAAAAAACGTGGCATGGCAGAGGTGTAATCAAATGACATTTTTCATTGTTATATTTAAGTTTATAATCACATCCCCTTTTTCTTGACTTCCATCATATATTCTTGAAATGTTTAATCTTCTACCTATCTGAATGCAGCCAGTGCATTTCTAGACTTGGCTTCTCTTCCTGCCCCTGCATCATCACCACAGGAATCCCACAAGGATCTATCCTTCTTCATTTGCAAACTGCCTCTCGATGATCTCATTCACAAGCACGGGGTCAGCTTTGATATGTATGCTGGTGTCACCCAGATCTACCTCTTGTACTCTTCAGCCCCATGACCACCTCCATGCTGTCAGACTGCCAATTCAAGCCATGAATCTCTTATCAAGACATCAGAGCTACAGAAGCTATAACCTTCATTTCCTTGCCGCTGACCTTATCACCCTTCCTGGCTACTTGCTTGGGCTGGAACGGACCATGCAAAATCTTGGCATCCTGCTTGACCCACAACTGAGCTTCAAATCTCGCATCCTTTCTATAGCCAAGACTGTTTACTTTCACCTCTGCAATGTTGCCTGTCTCCGTTCCTACCTCGCTCCCAATATTGCGGAAACCCATATCCATGCTTTTGACATCTCTAGACTCAATTATTCCAGTGCCCTTTTTGCTGGCCTCCCATTCTCCTCCCTCTATAAACTCCCAACTTGTTCAAAATTTTGCCGCTCATGTCCTGTCCCACACTAAATCTCATTTCCTCATCTCGCTGACCATCACTGGCTTCCCATTCCCAAATGTAAAATCCTCGTCTTTCTCTGACAAACCCTCTCGGCCCTTGCCCACCCTACCTCTGCAAGCTTCTCCAACCTTTTGATTTCTGGTATCTCTCACTCCGCCATTGGTTTTAGAGCTTTTGCCCTCTGAAACTTTCCTTAGACTCCCTCTGCACCTCTCTCTACCGTTAAAACTTTCTCAAAATGTTCCTGTTTTTAGGCAAACTTTTGCCACATTCTTTAATCTGTCTCTTCCTGGCTTGACCTCCATTCCAACTCCCTCGGTTTGAAATGCCTCAGGGTTTGTTATGTTGAAGTTGATTTATAAATTCAAGTTGTCGTGGTGAAGGAGAATCTGGATTCTGTGCGGTCTCTACCCACAGCTCCCCGGGAATTGGAGGTGGTGCAGTATGTTGGAGTTTTAAATTATTACAGAATCACGATGCTAACTTGCCAGTTTTGTTAATTGTTTATGACTCTTGGCCTGAGTAAATTGTATTTGGTCCAGGAAATTTTAGCTTAATCTTGTAAATGGTTGTACTTAAAGCTGCAGTGTTCCATAGCAAATACTTTAAGCAGATTTTATTTACCTTGTTGAATATTTTCACATTGGAATTAAAAAAAAAATTAAATGTATATATTATGATGGACCGCAGCAAGAGTGGGAAAGAAAACGCATGGATGGGAAAACTGATCTGTAACTAAAGGGATTGGCAGCTGACTCTCCAATATCAGTGGGTTTCAGGCAAGGTGGTGTGCTGCTGTGCCATATAGGTTAGGAAGGTTAGCTGATTTGTCAGAGCAGTGGGGTGCTGCAATTAGCTTTCGTGTTCTAGGATTCATGCCAGCATCAGTATTCCTATTCTGCTGAATCGCATTTGTGAGAGCAACATCAGGCTTGCTGCTGCAGATAGACTGTATCAGAGGGCTGCTGATGCTGCGCTGCAGTAGTTATATAAACACAAGTCACCTTCAGGAGATGAGATTAAAAAATTGGGCACTGGGAGGGAATATAATAGGTAGCATTCAGGATACAGAGTGTTCGGAATGTGTGTGCTTTTGAATTTGTACCCTTTTTAGAAGTGCTGTTGCTGTATTTTGATCAGATACGCGTGCTTCATTAACAAGACGGTCATTCGATGTAAACTTACTAAAACATCAATAGGAATGTGTCCAAAAATAGAAGTTTTGTTTTTGCCTGACTGTCCGAAATGTCCCACTCATCTCTTAACAGTCACAACCTTTTGCTGCTATGTAGTGGTTTTATTTGCATGCACCTATAAAACTTAAGTTTCACCCATGTACTTCATCTAAAGGCTGAATATGGGCCCAGGGGCAGCACGGGTCAGCCCACACTGCGATTGTATGCGCACTAGGTCCGTGCACGCAGAGCTGGTCTCCAGTCGTCTTGGTTAATCCTTGTCACTGGACCAAGACCTGGCTCTATCAAGCCCGTGTGGTGGCTGATGTGCAACGGCCAGCACACGTTTTTTTTTAAAAATCCATGCGCAGGCATCTTCCACCCTTCAGGATGTAGTTTGAGACCAGGAATATTAGGTCCTTCATTGAAACACCTGTGAACTCACCCCTTTTTGGCGTGGAAGCAAGTCATCCTTGATATGATGATGATGAATATTTTTAATCATTTTATTCGGTGAAAATTCCTTTGAACTGCTAAACTGAGCTGGTCAACTGACACTAGATTGTGTTTTTGCGTCTTAAGTTACAAAGGTGATTTGCAAAGGCTATTTTCTTTGCTTCTCAGGAACCCAAAGTATACAATCCCTCAGGAAATGTGAAAATTATGGCAGTGGACTGTGGGATGAAGTACAACCAGATCAGATCCCTGTGCAAGAGAGGAGCCTCTGTGACTGTGGTACCATGGGATTATCCTTTTGATAATAATGGTGAGCAGAAATATTCTTTATGCCATTGCATTAATAGAAATATTAACATTGAGGACTGTGTTAAAGAGTACATCAGGAGATAGTAATCTAATCCTTATTGGTCCATCTAAAATATTTATACAGAAGAGAATATTAAGTTGCTTTGCTCGCTTTCTCCCCCTCCCCCATGGGCAGTGTGACATGACACTGACTGCTGTGTTTTACCTTGCGTAAAAGGTTAAGCAAACTCGGGTGCAAGTATGTTACATGCATAATTACACTACGCCTGAATTTCCTCAATCTTTTATGACCGTCTATCGATCTCTGTGCCTGAACACATCATGGTTCATTGTTATGGCTCCACCCCCAGGCTAAAGACTCCTACATGTTAATTTCCTACAATTATGCTGATTCAAAACTGGTGTAAAATTAAGTACAGAAATTAGTTGCAGCAGGAATCTGTTATTTTTCTAATATTTTATTGTGATTTTATGAAGTATTTTTTTTATAAATTTATCTTCAGAAAACCTTATTACCAATCTGAAATACTGATTTTTTTGGGGGGGGGCAATTGGCTATTTCTAGTATTGTAAGCACATTTGGATAAAATGTTGGGATTTGATTGATTTCAAATGCAATTTTTACAGATTTCTAAGTTGACTACTGGAAACTTTGCAATGAATACTGAAGCTGAACTTAAAAGTTCATTGCATGTAAATTTATTCTACTTAACCTTTTTATGAGAATTCCAAACCATCAAAGCAAAGATAAGCACATTAAGATGATAATTGCAGAGTGGAAGAGAGTTGTGACCTCCTGCACTCAATAAATAATATCTTGAATTTAAAAAAAATTAAGGCTATGAATGCCTCCGACTACTCCGATTTTTGGAAAAGTTCAGGGAAAGGATTGCTAATTATTTGAAATTCCCACTAATAATTGGTTTTCTGTTTAACAGAGTTTGACGGGCTATTTATCAGTAATGGACCAGGAGATCCTGAGTATTGTCAACAAACAATTAACAATGTCAGAAAGGTTATTTCTGAAGAACAGCCCAAGCCATTATTTGGAATTTGTTTAGGTCACCAGATCCTTTCATTGGCAATTGGAGGCAAGACATATAAAATGAAGTAAGTGAACTACTTATTAGACGTGCACAGGAATTTGGTTTTTCTTCTTGTGGCATTGTTCTATTGTGAGGATTGAAGATTCATAAGTATCTCCTTCAATGACCTAGTTGGTAAAGACACTGCCTGCTGCCGCACTTTGATCAGAAGGTCCCAGGTTTGATTCCCAATCTGAGTTGAGTTAGCTGATCTCAGTTAGGTGTAAAGTTAGCCTCAGCACTGTTGGGCTCGGAAGAGATGGTGGCAATGTTCCCTCTAATTTTTTCCCCTCTGCCAAACCCTTTAAATTTGCTGCGCGGCCACAATTGCGCCATATCTCTTCCAGCAGAACAGCTGATGAGCGGCCAGTGTTGGACCTTGTGATCGGTGTGCGACTGCGCACCTTAGGGGAAACATTGGATTGGGTGGGGTGGGGTGGGGGGGGAAGAGGGGGGTTGGAGATATCAGGCAGGGTTCTCATTCTTAACCAGTGAGTTGTGCTGTGTGTAGATACCGAGGACAAAATTGGTCTTGGCTGTGTACCTTTCACAGTTAGAAAGAATGCTGACCCTAGTTATCCAGGCTAATAGTGAAGAATTGGGCTCAGCACTTGAGAGCTACCTGTGCTGGTGAAACGTTCCCCAGTAAGAGTTTGTACCTAAAGTGAGAAAGGAGGTGATAAAAGTATCAAAAAAGGTGTTCTGAGTGATGTTTCATTAGATTGAAACTCCAGTGTACTATCTAGATGTATCATGCTATTATCTATGTTTGTCGACTTTTAAGTGAGCACATTCAGTATGAACAAAAAGCAAAATACTGCAGATGCTGGAAATCTGAAACCAAAACGGGCGTTAATGCCCAGAGTTAATAGTTACCAATTTTTGGCCAATAGAAGCGACTGCCTGATTTAAAAGTAGAAATTGTAAGTGGTGGGGACAGTATATTTGAACACAAAAGCAAAATACTGCAGATGCTGGGATCTGAAATAAAAACACAAAATGCTGGAAATACTCAGCAGGTCAGACAGCATCTGTGGAGAGAGAAATAGTTAACGTTTCAGATCAATGACACTTCATCAGAATTGGAAAAGTTAGAGATGTAACAGGTTTTTAAGTAAGTATCGGGGCAGGGAAAGCCGGGAGAGGAGGAAAGAACAAAAAGAAAGGTCTGTGATAGGATGGAAGGCAGAAGAGATTAAGAGACAAAAGTGATGATGGTGCAAGGCAAAAGGAGATGGTAACGGGACAAGTTAAGAAACAAAAGATGAGTCTAGATAGGGTGTAAATGAAGATGGCAGAATCATCAACAGCTGCCATGGGAAAGAGAGAAAAAAAAGGGGGGCAGAAATTATCGTTTGAAATTGTTGAACTCGATGTTGAGTCTAGAAGTCTGTTAAGTGCCAAAGTGAAAGATGAGGTGCTGTTCCTTGAGCTCGCGTTGAGTTTCATTGGAACAGTGGAAGAGGCCGAAGACGGGGCGGTCAGAGTGGGAGAGGAGCGGGGAATTAAAGTGACAGCCAACCGGAAGCTCGGGGTTACGATTATGGACTGAATGGAGGTGTTCTGAAAAGCGATCACTCAGTTTGCGTTTGATCTCCCCAACGTAGAGGAGGCCACATCATGAGCAGCGAATACAGTATACTAAATTGAGAGAAGTCCAAGTAAATTGATGTTTCACCTGGAAGGAGTGCATGGGGCCCTGGACAGTGGGAAGGGTGGATGTAAAAGGACAGGTGTTGCATCCCCTGCGCTTGAACGGGAAGATGCCGTGGAAAGGGGAGAGGATGCATGGGGTGATTGAGGAGTGGACCATGGTGTCGTAAAGGGAGTGGTCCCTTCTGAATGCTGGGAGGGGAAGATGTGTTTGGTGGTGGGATCACGCTGAAGGTAACATGGAGGATGATCCGTTGAACATGGAGGCTGGTGGGGTGAAAGGTGAGGACAAGACGAACCATATCGTGATTCTGGGAGGGAGGGGAAGGGATGAGAGCAGAAATGAGGGAAATAGAATGGACACGGTCGAGGGGCATGTTAACCACAGCGGAGGGGAATCGTCGCTTCAGGAAAAGGGATGACCTGTAGGAAGCACTAGTGTGGAAGATGGCATTGTCTGAACAGATGCGACAGAGATGGAGAAACTGGGAGAATGGAATGGATTCCTGCAGGAAGCCGGGTGGGAGGAAGTGTAGTCGAGGTAGTTGTGGGAGTCGGTAGGCTTATGGGGCACAGATGTTTTTGATTTACTTGAATGTTAATCACCCTTGTAACATGTTCAACTATTTTGTTAGCATCAGTATTTTCATTAGATTTTGCTATTTACTTAATTAAGACACTTAACAAAAATATAGGAGAGTAAATTCATAGGTTCTTTAAGGCAGAAGTATAGGTGGAAAAGACTGTTAAAAAGGCAAAAGTGAATTTTGGGATTTGTACATAAATTGTTGAATATAAAAGCAAGAGAGTGAGACTGACTTTGTGCACGCCATTTAATTAGGCCACAATTAGAGCATCGATTGCAGTTTTGTGCCCCAATTATAGGAATGATCATAGAGCCATAGGAAGGATACAATAATATTAGTCTCCAGAATCAAAGGTTATAGTTATGAAGAAAGTTTGGAAAAATTGGGACATTTTTTACTGGAATAGGGAAAGTAGAGAGGTGTTGAATGGAGGTTTTCAAAATTATGAAAGGATTTCAGAAGGGAAGTGGTAAAAGATTGTTTCACTGGTTGGTGAATCGCTAACAAGGAATCACAGATTTATGATTATCACTAAAAGAACAAAGGGGAAGTTAGAAAATATTTTTCACACTGGATTATTAGAACAGTGGTTGCTTCAGTACAAGTAGCTCTTGAGGCAGAGGCTTTAAGATTATTTAAAAGAAAATTGGATAAATATTTGAAAAGGAAGAAGATATAAAAATATATAGGAAGGGCAGGGGAATGGGTTCAGATAGCTCCAGCTAGCACTGGGACAACCTTGGTCCAAATGGCCTCTTGTGTTGTAATTACTGTGATTCTGGCTAATAGTGACTTTCAGCTGCCCAAACTTGGGTGTTCTTTTGGAATTTCAAGAATTTTGTTTTTAACCTTGAAGTCAGATTTTAATTGCAAATTATTGTTCCGATAGATGTTCTCCGCAAGCATTTATTTTGATTTTAATGTAAAATTGTATTGACTAGTCTCATGCAAAAGAGTGAAAAAGAGACTTGGCTCACAAAGATGATTGCTATATATAAAAATGGAAGTTAATTTATACAGTGTTGAACAGTATTATTTAATCTGCATAAACAGTTTAACTACATTGTTGCAGCTTTCCCACAGTATTGGTGTTTTGGGAATGTAATGTTTATGAGAAAGGGTGTTTTTAGTCTGCTCAGGATTTGATTGCAATTTACATTGGTAAATAGATACTGAAACTTTCTCACAAAAGGTATGTAATTAAACACAATTTTGTAAAGTAAAACCATTTCACTTTCCTCCTCAATTTCTAGTAAAGATCTGAATAAACCATTTTCAGTTGCCTTTTTATTCTAGATTAAACCAGAGATAATGGATATTTGGGGATTGTGGGCATGACATCACTTCCTAGCACTTTGGGGACTAAATATCAACTTTTTCACTTTACATAGTCCAGTGCAGTTCTCAAAGGGTCTCCTTTAAAATTGGTATTTTGAAATCCGATGCTTAAATGTCTTGATAGCTTTGGAATTGCTGGGAATCCGAATAGGGATTGTGTGTCACTCTTGTCCAATTAATGATCTTCAGACCATTCAAGACCAAAAATAGTACTATCCAATCTGGTGATGTGTGTTTAAAAATGTTGGTTTGTACACATGACTTGAAGAATGACTGGGCAGAAACCTTTGCCTACCATGTAATGTTTTAATGAAGCAGATCGTTTGGTAATTCGTGAATATGTTAGGCCATTGAGCAGTAGGATTTTTATTTTCCTTTGCATGCTGCACTTTTTCTGAAAAAAATACATTTGTTTTTTTATATATAGGTATGGAAATCGTGGGCATAACCAGCCTTGTATTCATGAAGATACACAACGTTGCTTCATCACTTCCCAGAATCACGGCTTTGCTGTTGAGCCAAGTTCTCTACCACAGGATTGGTCTGTTTTGTTCACCAATGCTAATGACCAGTCTAATGAAGGAATAATTCACAACACTAAACCATTATTCAGGTGAGCATTTGAAAAGCAAAATGTACTTCTCCTCTCTTCATAATTTTTCAGTTCCTACAACAACATGCATTTATATTGCACTTTTAACATAGCAAGATGTTCCAAGATGCTTCACCGAGGCATAATCAGACAATTCGTTGAAATCATTGAGCCAGGAAGTGACAAAAGCATGAATGAAAGTTTCGGCAGCAGATGGGTCTTGTTACAGAGGTAGAAGAAGGTAGTCTTTGTGCTGGAGAGGGTATGGGGTTGGAAGCTTAGCTCCAGGTTAAATTATTGCAATAGTTCTAAGTTTTATGATAGTAGCTTGCATCATTTAAATTATTTTTGTTAAATGATAAGATTTTGTATAAGTTTTATATAGGGCGGTTATATTGGATTCCTTTGGCTAAAGTAGCAACAGTTTTCATGAGAACAGAAAAAATTCAGAGTATTTTTAACGGTCCGAAAATTGCAGTCGGAGGCTTCCTGCGGGCGGACACCTCCGACTGAATTTTTTTAACGAAAATACCTGGCCCAGAGTAATGTAGAATTGTGCTCCGAGGCCTAGCTGCGCAGTCCAGCGTACGGGCCCATGTCTTCCAGGAGCGTATGCGTATCCTGGGATCACACGGGCCTGGACCACCAATCACAATGTAGTATTCTCATTCATAGTAATAGGAGCTCCGGACTCCCATTGCTATCAAGGAGAATACCCCTAAAATCAAATAAAACACCAACATAAATTTTTTTTTAAACAGCACTTTTTAAAAATTAATAGAAATTGCATTAAATTAAATGTTTTAGAGAAAAATTTATTTTTTTGAAATTTAAAAAAAAATGTTTTAATGTTAAAAATAAACTTATCTTCGTAGACAGAGTTTTTAAGATTAAAAATAAGTACAGGTTGAACCTCCAAAATCCAGACTCCAGACCGATTGGTGGCAGGATCGTCCGGAATCTGTAAAATGTTCCGGAATCCAGACACCCTGTCAAACCGTTTCCACTGCTAGCTGGGCTTAGTGAAAAGTCAAAAAATTAAATCCAACTACTGTACAGTTAATAAAATTGCAAGAATAAAAACGCCAATCCTACCTGTTCCAGGTCAGGTCTTCACAATAACCGCACCGCTGCTCCTGGGTCTGCAGCAACTCTGCACAACACACAAGTCCCTTCGGTCAGAATCAACTCTGCACAGCACACAAGCCTCTTCGGCTAGAATCCGCCAAGCTCCCGCACGCAGGTCCCACCACCAATTGCCCACGCACAGGTCCTCCGCCCGCGTGCAGGTCCCCCCCCACCCCCCACCCCGCCAGAATCGACCAAGCTCCCACGCACAAGTCCCCAGCCAGAATCAAACTCTGCACAGCACACAAGCCCCTTTGGCCAGAATCAACTCTGCACAGCACACAAGCCTCTTCGGCTAGAATCAGCAAGCTCCCACGTGCAGGTCCCACCCCCCCTGCCAGAATCGACCAAGCTCCCGCGCACAAGTCCCCAGCCAGAATCAAACTGCACAGCACACTGCGGCTCCGTACCGAAATACGGAATTACCCGAACCTGGGCTTGGGCTTTTGCGGACTTCGTACATCAGAAACACGTTCCGAAGTCCGGAAAAACACACAAAACAGCTCGACCTCGGTCCCGAGGTTGCCAGATTCGGGAGGTTCAACCTGTAATAACATTTATTTTTTCTATCTATTAAAACTCTTACACTGGTAAAAGCAGGCGTTTTTATCAGGCATAATAGTTTGAAGGATATTCACTGGGCAAGAGTTGGGCAAATAGCCCAAATCTCTGTCCGCGAAGGTCCTTCTCCCGGGGATGCGTCAAAAGGCATCGCGTGCCTCGAACCGGCACTTCTGGGACCTCTACGGGTGTGTATGAATCCGGAGAGGCCGCAATTTTCAGCCCAACTCGTTTTAAATACAGTGCATTACAAATTAAAGGGATTTTTGTGCAATTCAAAATTGCAAATTTGGTGGAAAACTTCCATTAGTAAGATTTCACAATACACGACTAAGCTAATTTATTGATCCCACTGCTTCACATCTCTGATCTATTTACTTCATGGGTTCTTTGCTTATGAATTCATAGCAACACAATGCTATTAAGAACTAGTAGCTTTAACAATCAAACTACACATTACCAGTTCATCCACTAGGCTCACAACTGCATACCTCATCATGGATGATCTAGACCCAACTGACTGGAGTTTATTGAGTCTTGTGAACATCATGTGACTGGCTTAAGCCACTCGCAGTGCATTACAAACCTGTGAGCATACTCACAGGTGCATACATTACAACATCCACGGCCGGTTCTCTTTCTCTGCCTCTGACTGTATCCTGGCTGCACTTCTCGCCACAGTTTCCTTCTGCAGTCAGGAAACCTTAAGTTAGATTACATTTAGACATTGGATAGGACTGATGTGGAGTGGGTGGGCGGGAGAGAAAATCTAATACAGATATAGGCCTCTGCTGTCTTAGTATTTATGTTATAGCTATCCAACTAGCTGGTTGCAGGTTTGAGATTGGATTGTATCTTTTATAAGTTACCCTGAGGATCTCGAATCATCTGTGACAGGGCAATGGAGCATTGTGGTAGGGAGATTTACCCGTAGTGTTGGGAGTTGAGAAGCAGTGCAGTCATAGCATAGTAAAAGGCTGTTCAACCCATCAAGTCTGCCAGTTTTTCTCCGCATAGGTCATCTCGTCTCAACACACTGTCCTGATCATTCACCATATTTTTTTTTAACAATTTAAGCAGATAACTGAGTTCCTTTTATAAAAATTATTTATGGTTTCTGCTGATTTGTCACAGAGCATTCCACACTCTTAACCAACCTCCCCTGTAAAGAAGTTTATTTCTGCCCCCACATCCCCAGTTTTGAATCATTCAATTGTGGACTCTCATTACCACCTTGCCGATCAGTGAAAGCAATCAGATACTATTCACCTTATCACAAGATCTTGAAGATCCCTATCAGGTCACCCTTAACTGTCTAAACGTTAATGAAAACAGCCCTAACTTCTTAAATCTCTATATAACTATAACCCCTCAACATCAGCACAGGTGATTGAGCATCATCACGATTGGATTGGGAGACTTGTAAGGTGTCCCATTTGAGATGAATTCTTGAATCATCTGCTAAGCTACTGAAGTGTGCTTGTTTTTTTGCCCATTCTATATATATAAGCATACTTGTTCAGTTGGTCAAGAAGTGGTGATCGTTGCCGAGGTCTTTATCAGTTGCACGTGTGTTCATTGTCTGAAGTTGAAGACCACTGAAGTGAGAACTTCAAAATAATGTATTCTGATTTGTGGCCTTGTACCCAGGTATGCAACAGAATTCCAAGAAACATAACATACTAAATCTGAGCAGGAGTAGGCCATTTGGCCCCTTGAGCCTGCTCTGCCATTCAATAAGATCATGGCTGATCTGATCTTGGCCTCAACTCCACTTCCCTGCTCGCATACCTTATCATTCAAAAATCGGTCTTATCTCCACCATAAATATATTCAATGACCCAGCCTCCACTGCTCTCTGGGGTAGAGAATTCCAAAAATTCATGACCCTCAGAAAAGTTTTTCCTCCTCATTTCCATTTTAAATGGACGGCCCCTTATTCTGAAACTATGCCCCCTTATTCTAGATTCCCCCACGAGGGGACACATCTTCTCTGCATCTACCCTGTCAAGCCCCCTCAGAAACTTATACGTTTCAATAAGATCACCTCTCATTCTTCTAAACTCCAATGAGTATAGGCTCAACCTTTCTTCATAAGACAACCCCTTCATCTTGGGAATCAACCTAGTGAACCTTCTCTCAACTGCCTCTAATGCAAGTATATCCTTCCTTAAATGAGGAGCCCAAAACTACGCAGTACTCTAGGTATGGTCTTACCAACTCCCTGTACTCCATCCCCCTTGCAATGAAGGCCAACATTCTATTTGCCTTCCTAATTACTTGCTGTACCTGCATGCTAACTTTTTGTGTTTCATGTACAAGGACCCCCAGGTCCCTCTGAACTGCAGCACTTTTGTAATCTCGCCCCGTTTAAATAATTTTCTTTACTATTCTTCCTGTCAAAGTGGATAACCTCGCATTTTCCCACATTATACTCCATCTGCCAAATTTATGCCCATTCTCAGCCTATCTATAATTCCTTTGTAGATTCTTTGCGTCCTCCTCACAACTTGCTTTCCCACCTATCTTTGTATCATCAGCTACATTGCACACGGTCCCTTCATCCGTCATTTAATATAGATTGTAAATAAGGCAACTCGTGATTATCCGCACACGGATCCAACAGGAAACCGTTGTAACGGGATGTAACATTTTGGCCCTGGAAGGCATCGGGTTTTAACTTTATAATGTTAATCGCTCTAACGAAAAAATTGTATACCCGTCATAGCCCAATCCCCAAGGGACCCGGATAATCGAGAGTTGCCTGTAGCTGATCCCTGTGGCACCCCACTAGTTACAGTTTGCCAACCTGAAAATGACCCATTTATCCTGACTCTCTGTTTTCTGTTAGTTAGCCAATCCTCTATCCATGTTCATATATAAACCCCGTGAGCTTTTATCTTGTGCAGTCACAAACATAAACACGAATAAACTTTTAAAATCCGTAGTACACTGGTTTCTAGTGTATTTCCCCAAGAATCAATGACATTGAGCTTGCTGAAAGGGACCTAGGATATCCAAATAGCCAATGTATTTATGAAACTAATATAATTTGTCATCTATTGATGATCTAACTTTGTTTATTTTCTTATATTCAGTGTCCAGTTTCACCCAGAGCATAAAGCCGGACCAACAGATCTGGTGGATCTTTTTGACATCTTTTTAGAGTGTGTACGTGACATGAAGCTGGGAGTTAATTTAGACAAAACAGGTAAGAACTGAGACATGAGCTAGATGTGGACTTGTAGCACTTCACAATGACATTTTACAAATTGCGATGGATCTGAAAACAAAACAGGAGCATAAACACGAATAAATGTTTTAAATCCGCAGTACATTGGTTTCTAGTGTATTTCCCCAAGAATCAACGACATTGTGCTTGCTGAAAAGGACCTAATATCCAAATAGACAACGTATTTATGACCTTTACCTTTTTATGACCTTATTTTGCATTTTGAACACCAGCAGGGTGTAAGAGGACTACGTGTCATATAAAAAGCTTTTAAACATAATCTTTCAAATCAGTTAATCATAATACAGGTTGAACCTCCCTTATCCGGAATCACCCCTCGTTCAGAACCATTCCCGGCCACCGGGTGGCGCATGCGCACAACGCGGCTGGTCAAATTTCTCTAAAAATCTCAATGAAAGAAAATATATGTCCATTTACACTTGCAGACCCACAATAAATTTACCCAAAACTCTTGAAAAATATCAATGTAAAATAAATTTACCCAACTTTGGAGCTGACAACTCGGGGCCTGCTGGCCCACCAACACCAGACTGACAGTCATTCCAGCCAATCAGTGCGCGCACACACACTGAAAACACATGACCTTCCCTTATTCGGAACAGGTCAGGTCTCGAGGTTTCCAGATAAGGGAGATTCAGCCTGTATTTGGATAACATTATCTCTCTCCTGCTAATTCCTATTTTTGATCATTCTGTATTTAGCAGCCACGGGGCCGGATTTTCAGCAGGTTTGCAACCAGGTTTTCGCCGCGATTTGACCCTCCATGGCGAAAACCCGGTTGCTAAGCCCGGGCGGGACCCTCGGGTACCTGTTTGTGGCAGCGCTTTCAAGTACTGCCGGGGAAAGGTGCGCTGATGTGCAATGACGCGGATTACTTTCGGCACTCTACCGACCCCGTATGCCGCGCCCAGAATAGTCAAACCTGCCGGTGCAGCCCTGACAGCAGCGTTAAGTATGAAAACCTGCAAAAAAGGTAAGTTAAAGTTTTTATTTTTAATTCTTTTTCAGCGATTTGCTAGCTTAGGGTTTTGTGAATGTTTTTTGCAATTTATATAAAAAAAAAAGATGTCTTTCTCCCAAGACCTCTCTTGCAGTGCTCCTGGCCCCGGACAAAATTTGGTGAAACTCACGTTTTTGTGCAGCGAATCCTCGTGCAACACCATCCTTACCTGGCGCAGATGTAAAACCTGAAAGCTCAGCCTAAAAACAATAAGTTTTATGTATCACTACCGTTTTTGCAGGAAAAACCCAAAAGCTGAAAATCCGACCCAAGGTGTTTAAAGATTTGAATATGATCTATTAAAGGTTAGTTACAAAGGGCTCCATTTTCCCCAGTGGGCTGCGCTGTTTTTTTTGGCGCGCGTTGCTTTTTTTGGTTTAAATTAAAATATCTCAAGTTTCCCCAAAGATTGTGCGCCAGCATAACTCCGTTAGGATTTTTTTAGCTTCGTTTTTTTTCTGTGTAACCACATTTATGTAAGTTTGGCCAACTTACATTTTTCCTGGGACAGTGTATGTGACTACTCCCAAAAAACCTTCTGGGCACTTGAGAAAAACCAGCGCACATCAAAAAATTGGTGCAAAACGACGCCATTGTTTTTTGGCGAAGTTTTGGAGGGAGTGAAGAACACATTAAATATGCATTATCAAGCTTAATTTTTCCAAATTGCAGAAATTGGAAGTTTAATGCAATTCTTTAATTTTGGATTTTTTTCAAAGTGCCACACCACCACCGAACGTCTGCAAACCAGGCTCGATGCTCGGAGCGTCGGCCGGTAGAATTGCTCCCTCGCCCGGACACTGGCTCGGCTTCAAAAGAAGCCCGGGGAGGGGGGGTGGAAGCCGAACTGTAGGGATGAGAACCCTTACACTATGCAGCAGCATCAAAAGAAGCGCGGGTAGGAGTGGATGTTTGCCGAGCCCCTGTGTCCGGGCGAGGGAGCGATTCTGCCGACTGCTCCTCGAGCCCGGTGAGGAGATGTTCATTCTGCGGTGGGGTGGTACTTAGAAAAAAATCTAAAATTCAAGAATTGCATTAGACTTTGTTGCCCCAAATATCCTCATTTGAATGCCTAGCGACCGGTTCTAAGCAAGCCTATTGCGCATCCGCAATGGGTGTGGTCCATACTAGGACATCGAGCTTGGGGAGAGAGACAACAAAAAGGCTTGTCCTGTTTTGAGCTTCTTGCTAAGGTACAATTTAATCATGGGAGCAATATTGACAACGCCATACCTCGTGCAAGCCTTCTGCATGATGGTGCTGCGGAGGAAACGATTGATTCGACGTCATTGCATGAGGAACCTCAGAGCAAGTAGGATGATGGGCAGGAGGCCTTACCCACGTCCGGTATATCAAGACAGGCATTCGTACCTGCACCTGAGTGATGCAGACTGTGAGAAGGCTGCGTTTTCGCAGAGAAGTTGTAACCAAGATCTGTGAGTTAGTAAAAGTAGACCTGCAACTAAGAGCGTCAGGAGGACTGCTTTGCCAGTTGAAGTGAAGGTTACAGCTGCACTTTCATTCTATGCATCTGGATCATTCGAGGCCACAACTGGGGATGTGTGCGCCATTTCTCAACATGCAACACATATCTGCATTCGGCAGGTGACTGCTGCATTATATGCCCGAAGGAAAGACTACATAAAGTTCCCCATGACTGCCCAGGCAATGCGTGAAAGGGCTGTGGGCTTCTCCAGGATTGCTGGCTTCCCAAAGATACAGGGCTTAATTGATTGTACCCACATCGCCTTGCGAACACCTTTTGGAGGATTCCGTGATTACAGGAACAGAAATGGCTTCCACTCCGTTAATGTGCAGCTCGCATGTGACGACATGCATTGCATCATATCAGTTAATGCAAGATACCCTGGGAGCACCCATGATGCGTTCATCCTACGCAAGAGCGCTATATTTGCCATGTTTCAGCAGCAGCCAGAAGGGGCTCATGATGCCCCTACGTGTAACCCAGATGGAAGCTGACAGGGAATACAATATGTCGCACATTGTGATGCGCAGCATAATAGAGAGTACCATTGGCATCTTGCAACAGCGTTTCCGATGCCTGGACCATTCCGGAGGCTACTTGCAATACTCCCCTGAGATTGTCGGTCAGTTCACTGTTGTGTGCTGCATGCTGCATAACTTGGGCCATCATGAGGCAGCAGCAACTGGTAGTAGAAGACCCACCTGAGGTGACGGTGGCTGATGATGATGATGATGAGGAAGATGCAGATGACGAGGAGGAGGACGAGGAAGCCATGCAACTACTTGAACCCAGAGCACGACGGCAGAGGAGGGTGGACCGTTGTGCCCCTTTAATGATTGCTCGAACGTTGTGCCAGCAGCTTATCCGTGAACGCTTTGCTGCCTGAAGGCTCAGAGGCAACTATTCCACATGGACCATGTTGACTGTTTGGACCTGTTCCGTAATGCTGTGTTGCGTTAATGGAACAAATGATGGAAATGATTAATCTTCAAAAAGTTGTGTTAATAATGGAAATGATTGTTGTAATTTAAAATATATTTTATTCAAAGGTTTAACAAACACTTGTTTGTAATTAAATAAAAATATTCTTGTATCAAACTTTAAAGTTTTTAGTTAAGATCACTTACAAACTTTTAAACTTGTAATTTTACATAACTTACAAAAAACTTTTTATTTGAGAACAGTTACAACAGTAACAACAACAATAATAAAAGCAGCAGTGGCTGCACCTTATTCGAAGACCACCCGCTGTGCTTGGTCTTGTTGACTCCACCCCTGCCTGCAGGCGGTGACGCATCATTTCTCTGGTTGGTACCAAGCTTATTCTTTCGAACATCTTGGGTAATGCGCACTTCTTGATGCGGGACGGGCGGGGGGGCAGGCAGTAATGTGGAAGGCCCTGCTTGGCCCCTTCAGAGGCTGGTCTGAGGATCGGAGTGAGAGTGGCAGTTGATTCTGTCAATGTTCCCTTATTGCAACAGTTAACTCCAACATTCCCTTGCTCATGTTCACTGACAGTGTTTCAACTACCTGCAGCATTCCCTCCCTCATGTTCACGGACAGCGCATCAGCTACCTGCTACAATCCCTCCTTCATGTGCACCGACATTGTATCAGCTGCCTGCGACATTCCCTCCCTCATGTTTGCGGACGGTCTTCCCATTTCTCGTGGGAGTGTTGTTACTTCTCCCGACAGTCCCGATACCTCATCACCCACCCCACTGATGGTGTCCAGGAGTCATCGTGTAAGGTCACTGGTCTCCGCACTCATTGCCTTCATCTGAACCACATTTGTTAGTTACTGCACTTCAGGAGAGTGCTGTCGAGCTCTCCTTCCCCTCCTCACCCTGAGTGTGGCTCGCAGCATCCCAGTGAGACCCGCAGCCTCGGACAGTGGAGCCCTGGGTGTGCCTTGCTGCACCCCACTGGAATCCCCAACCTCGGACTGTGAGAAGCCATGGAATGTCCCACCAACACTCATAACACTCAGGAAAGGGCCTGACACCTCAATGGGCGACACCTGCACCTCCTCCAGAGTGAGTACAGTGGTGTCGGCTTAATCCCTCATGCTCTTTGTCTGGAAGGTGGGATTGGAAGATGTTCTCCTCTTCAGGCGCGTCCGCCTCTGAATCATCATCTGCGTCGGCTTCAGCCTAGTCGGGGTTGGCCTCAAGTTCTGCAAAATATAACAGAACAGACAAATGGTTAGCAGCAGAGGAGGGGGCAGGGTGGGTGGTATGAGTAGGCTCACATAGCGCAGGCAGCAGGCAGATTTGAAGGACCATGATAAATGATAGCACATTGCAAGAACCGAAGCGTAGCTGACGGAGACATCCCCATGAACCGAAGCATGGCTAGTCCGCGCAGTACTTAACATTTAGCAAAGCTAGACTGGAATTTGCAGGACTTGCCCTCTTTCTCGAGTGTGGGCCCAGCTTGTGCAGTGATGGTTGCTTTTCTCCAGGACCCATCAAAGCAGCGACCTTCTCTTCCAAGGGTGTCAGTGGTGCAGATTTGCCGGGCCTCCTCCTGTTCGAGTTCTTTCCCTTTTGTTGTGTGACACCTTCCTCTGCAAAGATGAAAATGCAACTTTTTTTAAAGAGGGTGTCTTTCTGCTGGGTGAGTCATACAGATGGTCACATTTACAATTACAATTCCAGTGAATAAATGAAAATATTACTTACACTAACTACTTGACCAAGGTCCTTCCACCTCTTTTTGCACTGACCTCCAGACCTCAGGGTGGTCACCATTGCACAGTATTCTTCTGCAAGTTGGTTCCAGTGATTCTTCACTTCTTTTGATGAAACTTTTATGTGACCTTTGCTGGTGTCCTGCTCGTGTCATCTGCACTCAATCACAGTAACCAGTACCTCCACTTCATCCTGTGAGAAAGTCTTGGTCCTTGAGCCGTGTTGCAGCTTGTATTGCAGCTCCGATTTTTCCAATGGGAATTTAAGTTCTCACATGCAACTGGCTCATTAAAAATGGCCGAATACAAAGCGGGAGCTCTACTGGGGGAGAGCATCGTTTTTTCGGTGGAGACGTTGGGTTCCACCTCTGAAGCTAAAAGCCAGGTTGCGCGGCGCCAATTTCAAAAAATAGAACGGGGAAACTTGCTAGTTATTTTTTTGGAGTAGTCGGGCCAAAAAAATAGGTGTACTCTGCAATATGCCAAAAAAAGGCATTGGAGAAAATTAAGCCCAAAGGGTATTGTACATTTTAGAACTTTTTCAAATCAGATTTCACTTATTTGAAATTTTATATTTTTTCGCAATGCAGCCAGAATTTTTTTTTTTAAAGCAAACAGTAGCCAGGATGTAAACCAGTCGGTCTTTCTCTGGTTATGTCCTATTAGATCTACGTCCGGTTCACACATGCTTGTTGTAATAAAGCAATTGCAGCTTCTTGTTCCTCCTTATTACTAGTTATTTCAGATTCTCCACATTGTGAATTTTTTTAAAAAGTTACTTCAATAAATCTTCTGCAATATATAGAATAAAAATTCTTCATGTTCTTGATACTCATTGTGTGCTCCTAATCTGTTGCCCTGTACATTTAAAACTTGGGAGATACTATTACATTATGTTTTTGTTGATTTTAAAATAAGAATATACATGGCCATAAGAATTCTTCTGCAGTCCAAATTTGAAAGATACAGGTAGTACTTGTATTAGAGGAAGAAAATTATACTGGGATAGTAATCTGATTACTGCAAATCTCGATTTGCTTTTGTGCATTATTGGTAACCTCGGTCTTTAATTATAAAGCCAATTCTTTGCATCTTTAACAATATTTTCTGATTTATTTTCTGATTGTTTAATAGTTAGGAACAAAGAAATGTTTCAAGTTAATATTCTTTATATTTTCTGCAAATAAATGTAGATCATTCAAGCAATTTTTTCAAAAAAAATGTTCATCAAAGTAAAAGCTGGCCATGCACTGCTGATGGATGGAACACTTTCAACAATGTGCCTTAACCTCATCTTGGAAAAAGCATCTTTTGATGTGCCAATACGAATTATAGAATTATATAGCACAGAAGAAGGCCATTTGGCCCATTGTGCCTGCGCCGGCTCTTTGAAAGAGCGATCCAATTAGTACCACTCCCCAACGCTTTCTCCAGAGCCCTGTATTTTTTCCCTTCCCGTATTTATCCTCATTATCTATCCAATTCCCTTTAAAAGTTACGATTGATTCTGCTTTCATCACCGTTTCAGCCAATGGATTCCAGTTCATAGCAACTCTATGTTTATATGGATTTTTTTCTTCCTCCTTCTGGTTCTTTTGCCAGTTATCTTAAATCTCTGGCTGCTAACCTTTCTGCCACTGGAAACAGTTTCTCCTCATTATCTATCAAAATCATTCATGATTTTGAACATCTCTATCAAGTCTCCTCTTAACCGTCTCTGCTCTAATAGAACGACCACAGCTTCTCCAGTCTCTCCACATAACTAAAACCCCTCATCCCTGGTACAATTGTAGTAATTCTCTTTTGCACCCTCTCTAAGGCCTTGACATCCTTCCTAAAGTGTAATGCCCAGAATGGGACACAATTCTCCAGCTGAGGCCGAACTAGTGTTTTCTAAAGGGTTAGCATAACTTCCTAGTTTTTGTGCTCTTATGCCTCTATTAATAAAGCCAATGATCCTGTATGCTTTTTAACAGCCTTTTCCACGTCCTGCTATTTTCAAAGATATTTGTACATATACCTGTAGGTCTCTGTTCCTGAACCCCCTTTAAAATTGTACCATTTAGTTTATATTGCCTCACCTCATTCTCCCTATCAAAATGTACACTTCACACTACTCTGTTTTAAAGTTTATCTGCCATGTGTCTGCCCATTTCACCAGACTGTCTCTGTCCTCCTGAAGCCTGTTACTATCCTCATTGTTTACTATGTTTGAGTTTTGTGTTATCTGCAAACTTTGAAATGTTGCAAATCTCAGCAGGTCAGACAGCATCTGTGGAGAGAAAAACAGAGTTAATGTTTCAGGTCGACGACTTCGTCAGAACTGACGAATGTTCGAAAAGAGCACATATTGGTCAAAAGAGCGGAATGTGCTCTTTTCAAACATTTGCTAGAGATTTCCAGCATTTTCTGTTTTTATTTCAGATTCCAGCATCCGTAGTATTTTGCTTTTGTCCAGGTTACTAATGTATATCAAAAAGTACAGTGATCCTGATACCGACTCCTGAGGAACATGACTGTATACTTCCCTCCGGTCTGAAAAACAACCGTTCACAACTAATCTCTGCTTTCTGTCCGTTATCCAGTTTTGTATCCATGCTGGCACTGCCCCTTTAATCCCATGGGCTTTCATTTTGCTATCCAGTCTATTATGTGGTGCTTTGTCAAACACCTTTTACACAACCTCAACCTCATAACCCTCATCAACCCTCTCTGTTTCTTCCTCAAAGGACTCAATCAAGTTAGTCAAACACGATTTTCCAGTGTGTATATATAATATATCTCCCATGTGTCTCTCTGACCAACTTGTGCTGTGCTCTGCTCTGCTGTGAGCCCTCATCCACTGAATTGTTGAAGCTGTCCAAACTAATTTCATGCAGAAGCCAATGGAGAGAGGACATTTTTTATGCATCTGTCGAGGCTGGATTTGAGCCTATCTATGAAGGGAGATGTATGCTGTTCAGTCTCTCTCTCTAGTTTAATCTAAAATGTTCCAGTCTCTTAAAGGATCTTATTTAGACAGAACAATTTACAACAGACTAGAAATTTTCATTTTTACCTGTTTTCAAAATGATTGGGGAAATAAATTTAAGACTTGTATTGTTCAGTAGCTAATTTATTTTCTGATAATGTAATTGGAATTGGTATATTGGTAAGAGCAACTATTAAAAGCACAAGTACTTAAAGATTATTCTTTCTCCTAATAACTGATGAATGCATAAAGTGACTGCTAAATGCAGCGATGACACAGGTTAAATCTTGTCTTGTTCTTTAGTTAAACAACGAGTGACTTCACATTATACCTTCAAAAATGGAACTGAACAAAGTAAAACCCCATCTGGAAGGATACGGCCTCACAAGGTCCTTATTCTTGGATCAGGTGGACTGTCTATTGGCCAAGCAGGGGAATTTGATTACTCAGGTTCTCAGGTGAGTTGAGGAAAAATGGATCATGAATAATTTGTTAATGGTGAAGTTTGAAAGATTTGAACAGGGATCGCATTCAACTGGAAACAATTTAAGACTGCTACAGGAATGTCTGCAGACAAGGTGACTTTGTATTTACAAACTCAATTTTTGGGTTGAGTGTAAGGATTCATGAAAGATTTCAGGGAAGTTAGTCACGCTGCAATACATTACTGTGTGATTTGAGCTTTGTTATGCCACTTTATTTATCTTTCTGGTTTAGATTTGATTAAAATTGTCTCGTCTCAGTAATTGTTTTGATTTCACCAGTTATGTATTTTCTTCTGTTTCATATCTAAATTGTGATTCTATTTCAGGCTATTAAAGCGCTGAAAGAGGAGAATGTTCAGTCAGTGCTAATTAATCCAAATATTGCAACGGTACAGACATCCAAAGGACTCGCGGACAAAGTCTACTTTCTACCTATTACTCCCGAATATGTAACGCAGGTATAGTCCCTTTCACTGTTAATATAAGAATTCTTATTGAGCACCTGTTTATGCCTGAGCAAAGTGACCTGTTGCTGATCACCGCTGCAAAAAAGCTTTGTGTGTGTGTGTTATACTTATTGAGGTGAGGTTTGTGAAGGAAGTTGAAGGTTATTTTTTAAGTTGGAAACTACTGAGACTTTGGTATGCACCAGTGGCATAGGTCAAGAGACATTTTATTAAACTCTGTTATTTCATCAAGCTGTGGCTCTGCTGTAAGTTGAAAGACTGTTGAAAAGCAGTCGCTCAGCTTAAGCAATGAATTTCAAACAGTTTATTTTACCCACTCCAGTACACAGTTGAAGTAAGTGAGGTTTCTGGAACTTGGTTGTGATGCTGTCCCTTTGCTGGCTGGCTCAGATGGAACAGTCCAATCCCTGGCATCAAATGCTCATCTTCAGTGCTGAACTTTGGATGACGAACATACAAACCATTAAATAAATACAATTGTACAGATTTGTATGACTTAAGTTATCAAAAACTAGTTAATTACCATCTTAAATCTTTGACTTTATTTTAATATTTTGACGCTACTTCTTTTGACCTTGTTGTCAAAATATTTGGCTCTTACCAAATTTATAACCTAGCTGCCTGCGGTTCCCCCAGTGACTGAGGAAGTTTATCCGATGTGTCTCGAGCCACACAGGCTAGGAAGATGTCTGGTTTATGTGGATTTGGCTAATCTTAGCTGGAGTAATAGTAGGGTCACTTGCAGGTGGCTTCAACACCTCTGGTTTAGGGAGAAGAAAATTCGGTAGAGTTTATGTTGCTAATCACGAATCAGCAACCCTTCCTATAGAAGGCTTGTGTGATCACCCACAATGACTAAGCTGTGACACCCTTGCAGAAGGACATTAAGCACCTTGATGAGATTCTGCAGGTATCCACTACCCATGGAGCTGTAACCCAGCAAGTAGTTGACATCTTCAGAAGCTGGGGGCAGGTAGGGAGGGGTGGGGGGCTGGGAAGGGAAGCAGGGAAAATAATTTAAAAACACAGACTGGCCATATCTATATTAAGTTAATCTTGTGTAGAAATTTGAAAAATATGACTTAAAAATGGTAAAGAAAAAAAGGACCTGTATTTTTATTGTAGCTTTCAGGTCTTCCCAAAATGCTTTTTGGAAAGTGAATTACTATGGTTTTGCAGGTACAAGGGGCAGCCAATGTGTGCACAACATGGTCCCACAATCAACAATAAGAAGAATGATGAGTTAGTCTGATTTTGGTAGTGTTGGTTGAGGAATAAATGTTAGCCAAGACACCTGGAGAACTGCCCTGCTCTTCGACTAAAACAGTGGATCTTTTATGTGTAGATGGGGGTCTCGGTTTAATGTCTCAACCGAAAGACAGCACCCATAGAGCGCTGCCTTATTACTGGACTGATGTGCTCAAGTGCTGAAATGGATGTTGAACCCATGGTCTTCTTGGATCAGAGAGTGCTACCACTGAACGAAGGCTACAAAAATGGCAGCTTGTACATTGTTTCTACAGTTAATATGGTGATTGGTGTAACTAAGTCTTGAGTTCCATGTGTTATACATGGATATAGATAATACAATATTTTGGATAAAAGCAAACTACTGCAGAACCTGGAAATCTGAAATAAAAACAGAAAATGCTGAAATACTCTGTAGGTCAGGCAGCATCTGTGGAGAGAGAAACAGAGTTAACGTTTCAGGTCAGTGACCGTTTGTCAGAACTGGAAAAAGCTAGAGATATCACCGGTTTTAAGCCGGTGCAGAGGCAGGGAAAGGGGGAAGGGAGAAAGAACAAAAGGGAAGGCCTGTGATGGGGTGAAATGCAGAAGAGATTAACAGTGTGATTGTACAAGGCAAAAGTAGATGGTAACAATACTTTGGGTATTTTTTAATTTTGTATTCAGGTCATTATGAATGAACGACCAGATGGAATCCTCCTGACATTCGGAGGACAGACGGCACTAAACTGTGGAGTGGAGCTTCAAAAAAGAGGAGTTTTAGAAAAATACAATGTCAGAGTTTTGGGAACTCCAGTCTCTTCTATAGAGATGACAGAAGATAGGAAGATATTTGTTGAGAAAATGGCAGAAATTAATGAATATGTTGTACCCAGCGAAGCTGCTTTCTCTTTAGAACAGGTAAAAATCCTGATTTATTAAGAGCTCTGTTTTAACTGTTGCATTCTGTTTGTTACCTCCTAGCAATGAATGCGCATGCTCCTGGGCAGGTTTTCGCAACACTTTCAAGTAACATCCACAGCATATGCAGTAGTGTGACTCAAGTTTATGAATTAAAAACATTTTGACTGCTTTCACTTTACACTAGTTGGCTCGGACCAGAGGCTAATAAAGTCACTTGCATGCATTCTACTTGTACTATAAAAGGATCTGTGTAATAATCTTGCACATATCTGGGTACTTTTGGATATTTGTACTATAACTTAGATAATAATTCAACCTCCTCTTCTGTTTATTAGGCTCTAGGTGCAGCAGAACGTCTGGGTTATCCTGTTTTGGTACGGGCTGCCTTTGCTCTGGGTGGACTGGGCTCAGGATTTGCTCAGAACAAAGAGGAGTTGGTGACCTTGGTGACACAGGCATTTGCACATACATCTCAGATTCTGATTGACAAGTCTTTGAAAGGCTGGAAGGAAATAGAATATGAAGTTGTCAGAGATGCCTATGATAATTGTATCACAGTAAGTATGGAGAATGTGATCCAAATGATTCCCTCTTTCGATTTTTTAAATCTTTGTCAAGGCCTTTCTGTGTGTGATTTGCTAAGTTATGTATTATATGTGTCTACAGGTTTGCAATATGGAAAATGTGGACCCACTAGGAATCCACACAGGGGAATCAATAGTTGTTGCACCGAGCCAGACTCTGAATGATGAGGAGTATAACATGCTGAGAACTACTGCAATCAAAGTGATACGACATTTGGGTGTTGTGGGAGAGTGTAATATTCAGTACGCCCTGAGCCCTGAATCTGAACAGGTACTTGGCATGATCCTCCTGGTTTTCTTACTCATCAATTGAAATGAAATTTGAAGAATTATGTTTTTGCTATTTGATCATGCAATTAACGTAATATGATACTGGAGAAGAAAATGTGCAGTCTTCAACATGTATGTGAATCCCTCCACATTCAGATTACTAAGTTTATACAATGCCATCTCCTTTCCATGTTTGGAAGCTATTAATTTTTTAGTAAATTTTATTAGCATAAATACAAATTACATTTAAGTACACCTGCCTTTTGGGTATCTGTCAGTGGTTCTAGACTTAAGTGTCATGATTAAAAAAACATATATTCAGTGCATAAATTCTATATCTAGTGTTGCAGATTATATAAACCTGCATAAAGAGGTGACATGCACTGGATTTTGCAGCAGTTTAAGAGTTGATGGATAACTCATTTCTTCGCAGTAAAATTTTTATTCGCAGCAACATGGGATTAGTTGTTTACGAATAGAAAAAAAGTTTGAAACCCATCTAAGGTTATGTTACAAAGTCGAGCTTGTGTGTCATTTCCCTATCCAAGAGTTGTCATTTTAAGAATTTTTTGTGACTGATCTATAAATCGCTTCCCTCCAGAAAATAAAGAACATGCATGATGGTGCAACTTGCAATTGTATGGAACATATGTTTTGTTAACTAAAATAGAGTAGCATGTTTTAGGATATTATTTTGTTACTGGGACAAAACTGGTTTAACTTCAAATTATAGATCATCAATAAATTTCAGTTCTTTTTGATATTCTAAAGGTGTGATCTGAGATTACTTGTATGGTCAAATTTTTGAATGTTTGATAACTTGGCTTCCATCGTAATTTTTAGATGCATTCCATTGTACTTTTATGACAACATTACTATCACATCTGTCTTCCAGTATTTTATCATTGAGGTGAATGCTCGTCTTTCCAGAAGTTCAGCTTTGGCCAGTAAAGCAACTGGTTATCCATTGGCTTATGTTGCAGCTAAACTAGCCCTTGGCATCCCCTTGCCTGTCCTAAGGTAATTCTTGCTTTAAGAATTAAACTGTCTTGCGCATAACTCTTTCAGACTACAATAGAACGTTATCCTTCAACCCCTGGAGTGTGGGCTTTATCAGATGGGTACACAACCTTTATTTCTTGTGGTTGGACAACTGCAGCTGACATATGTTTTACAGTCTAATATGCAGCAGCTTAATATTGCCCATATAAAATCCATTATTCACGTAGCCAGTGGCATGTGATTGATTTACGATGCAAAAGTGTTATACAATCTAATTTCCACAAGTTGGCAAGCGCAGAAAGAGGTTTCTTGTGTGCTATTCATTATGAAATTATAAATCCATTTCTGAAGAATTGGTTTATATTTGTGTTGCCCATGATGCACAGAGGAAATCTTCGCCTATGGTGTCGGTATTCGAAGTAATTTTTATTTTGCTGGTATATTTGCTACTTTTACAATTAAAGATGATTTGGTGCATCTATCTGTTTAACAACTTAATATTTTGAAATTCACACAACCACTACCCCCTACACTGCCCCTCCCCAGAAATACTTGCCTCCATTTGGAAAGTGTTGGAGAAACCATTGACCTCTGCGATCTCGGATGCAGATGGTTAGAATATGCTGCTGCATGGTGCATAACATAAGAAATAGGAGCAGCAGTAGGCCAGAGGGCCCCTCAAGCCTGCTCTGCCATTCAATAAGATCATGGTGGATCTTCTACCTCAACTCCACTTTCCCGTTCTATCCTCATATCCCTTGATTCCCTGAGTGCCCAAAAATCTATCAATCTCAGTCTTGAATATACTCAACGACACAGTCTCCATAGCCCTCTGGGGCAGAGAATTCCAAAGAAAGAAGGTATTTTTTTTTTCCATTGGATCTCAGTAGGCATAGGCAACTGTCAAAACATGCAAATGATCCATCAGAAGGTAGCTATAACTATAATATGGTCAAGTCTTCTGAGTCCCTGTTGTAGCCAGAGAAACACCTGCACTTGCTTCACTTCCTGCTCCCGTACAGTTATCTCTGGAGTCCCCCAAGGATCTATCCTTGGCCGTCTCCTACTTTTCATCTACATGCTGCCCTTCAGCGACAACATCCAAAAACTCAAAGCCAGGTTCTACATGTATGCTGATGGCACCAAGCTCTACCTCGCCACCACCTCCTTCGACCCCTCCATTGCCTGATTTGTCATGCTGCTCATGAGCAGAAACTTTCTCCAACTAAATATTGGGAGGACTGAAGCCATTGTTGTCGGTCCCCGCCACAACCTCCATTCCCTAGCCACTGCAACCCTCCAAGATCTCTGCTTCTCCAATTCTGGCCTGTTGCACACCCCTGATTTTAATCGCTCCACCATTGTTGGTAGTGCCTTCAGCTGCCTAGGCCCTAAGCTCTGGAATTCCTTCCATAAACCCCTCTGCTTCTCTACCTCTCCTTCTTTCATTCTCTCTCCCTCTCTCACATCTCTCCATCACTCGCTCTCCGCAGTCTTTTTCCCACTATCTCTCAGTTTCTTTCTCTCATCTCTCTCCTTCTCCCCCCCCACCTTCCTGTTTTCTCTATCAATATCTTTTGCCATCAGTGTCTATTCCTCTACCTGCCCAGGCTCTCTCTCTCTCTCGCTCCCTTCTTCAATCTCTCCCACACACCTCTCTGGCTCATCAATCTCTTTCTTTCGTGTCTCCGTCCCTCTTTCTCCCCCTCCACTAGTCTCAAATCTTTTTTCCCCCTCCCTTCTCCCTTTTCTCCCTTCTCACTTCTCCATCTCTATTCTCCCTCTCTCTATTCCATTCCTCTCTGTTACCCCAACTCCCTATCACTCTCCACCATCTCTCCTCCCACCCAAGTCTCACTCTCTCCTTCACCAGATCGCACTCGCTGACTCTGACAAACCGCTCGAGCAGTCCCGCTGCACCACCGGCGGCAGCTTCCCCACAAAGAGCTTCACCATCCTCACTGGGGGAGAGTGATCAGTACCATCACAACGCAGCTCGACCTGGGGAAAGGAGAAACGCAGAGTCGCAGCCTGACTCCAACCGCCCTCGATTCACAAAATGGTGGCCGCACCACCGCCTTCCTTGCTCTTCCATTGGCTGCTCCCTGTCATTTTGCTTTGTGATTGGTTTCCTCTTCTATTAATGAACTGTCATACCTGTGAACAGTTGTCAAAGAATCTTGCAGCTGATTGACTGTCAATTGAAGAATCTTACCACCATCGGCGCCATGGCAACCTTTCACTGCCCCGTCAAGAAACGCCCGGCCGCTCCATAACTGATTTGTTTTTGTAGACCCCTTGGGAAGTCTCTCTGGACCCTCAGGCATCCGAGGACCCCAGTTTGAGAACCACTGTTTTAAATCACTTCTACTTTCCGGCCCTATCCTCATATCCATTGATGCCCCTCGTGCCCAAAAATGTATCGATCCCAGTCTTGAATATACTTGACGGCCAAGCACCCGCAGCTCTCGGGTTGCTGTTATTAAAGTAAAACTGCTGGAAATATTGGCCACCAACATACCAACATATTCAAACTTACCGAGTACATAAACTGTTTTTCCTTTCCACTGAGAGGGTGATGTATGAAAGGAGAAGACGACATGTCCAATAATGAAAAGATGTCCAATTGTTTTTATTGTTGGAAAAACAAGTACATTGTTAATGAAGTAAACCGAAAAATAGTGTAATAATTTAAGGAAGTTTTGGGTGTAAATTTCCATTACACTTGCCAATTAGGGTCCCTAATTTTATGCTGATGAAATGGCCTTATGCTCTGACTTGACCGCTGTGATGTGACTATTTCAGATAGATGAAAAACATTTGGCAAGGGGGTGGAAGTGGAAAGAGAAAAATTGTCATCAAACTTTGAACAACTCAGTTTCCCATCCTTAAAACACTGAAAGGTTCAAAGCTGATGAGGCATCCTTCTCCACTGAAGAAAATAAGCAGTTGGAAAATATAGATTACAAGAGAGGATTCACCAGGCTATATTATTGACTGTCACTCTGAATGTCAGGCAGGACATATGGGTGCTGATGTCTCTTCCAATGCAAAAGCAAACTGTTCAAATATATCATGGTAATGCAACATTCCTCCATTCTTCAGTCAAAATGAGTAACCTTTGTCTTAGTCCCTTATATTTTTTTATAGAATTAGAATTCTGTAGAACAGTGAAATTTAAGTTCAACTTGCAAGGGAACTATTTAGCTTAACTTACAGAAATCCATTTCTTTTGCATATTTGGTGCAGAAATTCCGTGACAAATTCAACAACTGCAAACTATGAGCCCAGTCTGGATTACTGTGTCGTGAAGGTTCCCCGTTGGGATCTCAGCAAATTTTTGCGTGTAAGCACCAAAATTGGAAGTTCCATGAAGAGTGTTGGTAAGTACAGTTTATTGCTGAGCCTGCAGTGCAGCAGTTGCCCAAATAACTAAGATTGGCTGTTTTGACACTTCCATAGGCTGAAAGACATTTTAGTTTCTATTTTTTTTTCTGTCACTAACTTAATGTTGTTTAAAAAGTTATAGCACTGAAAATTCTCAGAGTGGAGTGTTATTGAAGCCCAAGACTGATTTCTCTCTTTTCCCCCCCCCCCCCCCCCCGCCAAATTTTCTCATTTATATTCATGTGTGTATTATGAAGTGGCTGTTTTTTTTCATTGCACAGTTCTTCTGTGAGCACCAAAGTTTATTGGCATAGTGTGTTTCTGTTGGGAAGCAATGAGAGTCTAAGAATTGAAGCAATTTGCCTTTATCTTTGGGGTTCATTTGAGTCACTAGCAACAGATCCTGCCCACAATTATGTGGAAACTATTTTTTTATTGCAAATTTTAACATGATTAAAAAGTCTTGCCAATTGTTTTTGCTCAAAGTTTACATTGGTGCCAATATTGGTTTTAAGTTATTTAACCTGAGACCACTAATGTTGAATTAATACTGGCAGACAAAAGAGAGGGGGAAAATATTTTTACAGAGAGCTTTTTGTTCTTTCTGCTTTCTCACAATATCTGGTTTATTAGCTCTTCCTTCTAGCCGATTTACGTGAAGGTCAATACTCAATTTGTTTAAACATTTTTATTTTATCTCAAAATTGGAAAAAATATCTTTCCTGTAATTTTAATTCTTAAAGGATTGTCATGTAACAGCCAGTTTCCAAATCAAGACACTCATCTTCGTCCTATTTTGGGGATTGGGTACAGAAGCTTATTTTGGTGCTCAGAGTTGCTTTCAACCATTCAATGACCCAGCCTCCACAGCTCTCTGGGATAGAGAATTCTAAAGATTCACGACCCTCGGAGAAGAAATTCCTTCTCATTTCGGTTTTAAATGAGACCCCTTATTCTGAAACTATGCCCCTCGTTCTAGATTTCCCCCTCTGCATCTACCCAATCAAGTCACCTCAAAATCTTATACATTTCAATAAGTCTTCTCAATTCCAATGATTATAGGCCCAACCTGCTCAACCTTTCTTCAGAGGACAACCCCTTCATCTCAGGAATCAACCTAGTGAACCGTCTCTGAACTGCCTCCAGTGCAAATATATCCTTTCTTAAATAAGGAGACCAAAACTGTATGCAGTACTCCAGGTGTGGTCTTACCAACGCTCTGTACAGTTGTAGCAGGACTTCCCTACTTTTCCATCCTCCTTTCAATAAAGGGCAACATTCCATTTTCATTCCTAATTACTTGCTGTACCTGCATGCTAACATTTTGTGTTTCATGTACAAGGATCCCCAGATCCCTCTACAACCCATTTTGTAATCTCTCCCCATTTAAATAATAATTAGCTTTTTTATTTTTCCTACCAAAGTGGATAACCTCACATTTTCCCACATTATACTCCATCTGCCAAATTTTTGCCCACTCATTTAGCTTATCTATATCTCTTTGTAGATTCTTTGCATCCTCCTCACAACTTGCTTTCCCACCTATATTGTATCATCTTAATTGTGGGCTGCAGAGCATTAGAACATTAATGTTTGAAAGACGTGGAGTGAGAATTTAGCACAGGTTTGATTCTTGCGTATTTCCCAAGCTTAGCTGTGCTGAGCAAAGGTGTGCTGCAGCGACTCCCTGTGGTGGGAGAGCAGAAGTAGAATCTGAGGCAAAATTCATACCTGATAGCAACTTACAAGGGGCATTAATGGAGGGCTTGGAGTAAGCTTGACATCTTGCCCTCAGCAGCAGATGTGGGTTGGCCAGATGGGCTGAAAATGAGCGATTAATTTAGAAGCAAAAAGAAAATTTATACTTAAGTGGGGGGGTTTTCTTGCATTAATATTTAAAGATAACTTCAATGTAAAGCTTGGAGTGTTCCTTTTTAAGGATTATTATCCATTGATATGTTGTGTTAAATAATCCACTATTCAAATTATACAGTATGATAAAAAAACAGTAAATGTTGAAAATATATATCCGGTCAGTCAACATTTATTGGTGGCGGTGTTCTCCATCAGAACTGTGTATTCTATTTGTAAAATCTGTTTCAAAACAGGTGAAGTGATGGCCATTGGTCGTAATTTTGAAGAAGCTTTCCAGAAAGCCCTGAGAATGGTTGACGAAAACTGTGTTGGGTTTGATCATACATTGAAGCCGGCTTCTGATCAAGTATGTGAGGAGCTATTTCACCTCGGTTAGCGATTAGTTCAACGACCCAAAAGTTTGGCATACCCCAGAAAATAAATCCAAAATATTATAGAGATTTGCATTAGGGGTTTTTCACTCTGCACAGACACATGGGGGGGGAAATTGTTACTGGGAGTGGGGATGGTGGTCTGGTACTGCGCGGGAATCCTGGGTCTCACCGCATGCTGTGGAAAATTAATTCCACATCGTGCGTCTTTCATCATTGACAGATTCCTTGCTCGAAAGTCAGCCTGATTGACCGGCTTGGCTTCCAATTGGACGGAAAGCACTGCAGAGGAGGCTGCAGGATCAGATAGATCCGATCTCCGACCCCAGAGTGGGTGGGGTTAGTCTGATTCCTGAACCCAGAGGGAAGTGGTGGGGAGGGGGGGTAGGGGTCCAATCCCTGACCTAGGGGTGATGGTGGGGGAGCTCCACAAGAAGTGCTCCCCGAGGCTGTCCTCGCCTTGCTGAAACCCGGCCGGCCACAGTAAAACCTGCCTAGCAGGTTAAATCTGAGGCTTTCCGCCTCCTGGAAACGGGTTGACTGCCCGCCTCTTGCCTTGGCTCGGGTAAAACCCTGAAATCGGTGGGTTGGAGCTGGCTTCCCGACATGCCTCGAATTTTTGACCATTTAACCCCCCTCCCCTACCTGCAGCCGCTCCCACCATAAAATTCCCCTCGTTTTTTTTAAATTGCATTGCTGTATCAGTCATTCCAAAAAAAGATTTATTTTTCAAGCTTCTGACAGCTTATTCTTGTTTAGTCCTTAGCTTGTATTCTTATGTCTGAAATTGAACTTAGTCTTTCTGTACATTAGTGACATTAAAGTTGCTAACCAAAGTGAGCATTAACGAGGATCTGGGTGGGAAAAGGTAGATGTCTTTTCTCATTTCTGGTGATGATTGTGAAAAGTGAAACGCCTGAGATTGCTTGAGACTTAGACAAAACATGAGAATGGTGGGAGTTGCCTGCCATTGCATATCACACGAGATGCTGCAATCATGTACTTTTTCATAAATAGGGACATGTTTTTTTTTAATTTTCTTCCCAAGTTATATGATAGAAAACATTCCAAAAATATGATGCTGTGCATGATGCCATAATTTTACTGTTTTTATGTATTTACAGTTTGACCCGATACAGTCACAAATGCAATAGTTAAAGTAATCCAGTGCATTTACTGTAATAACATTACAATTTATTGCAACTTTAAAAATCAATCCCTGATGTACTCCCTGGTGAAATTGCTTCAATTCCTGATTTGGTCAATTAATCTGTCATGTATTCAAATCATATAGGCCGATCTGTCCCTGCCGATTACAACATTGTTTACCTCCCAACTCTATTAGTTTAGTTGGCTTTCTCGAACATGGCAACATTCCTATTTGGGGATGGGGGGGGGGAATAAATCTTGTGCTGAGTTCTGATCTTCTTGGAACAATAGCAAGTTTTCTTGCCTGTTCTGATGTACACCCTGAAGTGGTCACATTTGAAGCAAAAAGGGCTCCTGCTATCTAACACGATGTAATATTGTGCCTGATGAGCTTTAAATGACTGCTGATAACATTGTCGTTTAAGAATGTTGAAAACTTCTTGCATCTTTTTGTGATTTTTTTAATCCTTAATTTTTAATCTTTCTTTCCTCCTATCTCTGCACACAATTCTCCTGTGGGGGCTGAGAAACAATGTTCCCCTGAGTCTGACTGTGATGTGTTGGTGTTACGTAAATTAAAGCAGCCCAAGTTAATATTGCTCTCCCAATCAGGGAGAACTTGCCGTAATGCTGAGTGTGATCAGGACATTGCAGTGTGATGGGAATCATAAGGGCAAACTCTTTCCACTGTTGCATGTTCGACCACCAAATGTCGTTTTGCCTACATTTGTACATATCTAATTACCATAGAAAAATTGTAGCTTGTTACCAATTTTAGAACATTCCTCCAAAAGATCCAACATCCAAGTTTTTTTTTAAAATTGTTCCAATATTAATTTTAAATTGATTGCTTGTTAATGTACCACTTTGTTGCATTGTTTCTTAGGAACTTGAAACTCCAACAGATAAGAGAATCTTTGTCCTTGCTGCAGCCTTGAGGGCAGGTTACAAAATTGACCGTCTGTATGAATTGACTAGAATTGACAAGTGGTTTCTTCACAAGATGAAGAACATTGTAGAATATTCACGGAAGCTCGAGTTGTATATGAAGGATGAAATGCCTTTTCGTGATCTCCTGAAAGCTAAACGTCTTGGTTTCTCTGATAAGCAGATTGCAATGGCCATACAGAGGTAAACCACTGGGGCAATTCACATTGACTTTCTAGTGCAAATTGTTTTCCAAAGCAGGCATTCTAAAAGCAATCAGATTTGACGAAGATATTAACTATTTGAATGTGACCATTCATTATTCCTACACAACTACAATGTTACTAGGTAGACTGTCAACTAGACCATTGCTGTTTCTGATGGTCACCTCCAGTTCCTTGGAGTACTTCAGATCCTCGGGAAAAATCAAATCACTGTGGCCCTGCATTGTTTGAAAGCTGACCACTTATGTTTTTGATTCTCGGGTATGCTATTTTTTAGACTTGTAGTTGCAGGTTGCTTTTGGCTTACATTATGTGTACTAGTGTTCTAGCCTGCACCAAACTTGATCAAGGGATGTCACTGGGTTTCGAGTGGCAAACAATAAATTAGATTCAAAGTTCAGATTTGGATATTAACTCTTGCTCCTTGGGTAGATACATGTTCAACATCTTTGTATCCAAGGGGTGATGACCTATAAATTGTTTTGGTTGTCTTTCCTTAGTACAGAGCTGGCAGTGAGGCGATTGAGACAGGAATGGAAAATCCTTCCGGTGGTGAAACAGATTGATACAGTAGCAGCTGAATGGCCTGCTCAAACCAACTATCTCTATTTGACGTATAACGGTATCGAACATGACCTCGACTTTACCAAGCCTCACGTGATGGTGATCGGTTCCGGTGTATACAGAATAGGGAGCAGCGTCGAGTTTGATTGGTGTGCTGTTCGATGTATCCAACAGTTACGCAAGGTTAGTCTTCAAAATTGCTTTATTGGTATATTTTATATAGGCCCAATTCGGTGCAGCGACCCCGACTTGCAAGGACCATCAGCAGATCGGAACCTTAAAAAGAGCATACCATTTCAAGGTGCAGCATGAGCTGGTTCAGGAAGGCGACGGCTGGGAAGAGGGCAACTGGATTGGACATTACCATAACGGTGATTGGAGCGTGAGCAGATACAGCAGGAGCAGCGAGGTCGTGGACGAAGGAGCGGCGAGAGATTGCAGAGCGACGTGATCAGGTCCCAGGAGAGGCGAAGGCCCAGGGGCAGCACGGGCCAGCCCACAGTGCAATATGTGTGTACACTAGGTCCGTGCAGCAGAGCTGGTCTCCAGTCGTCTTAGTTAATCCCTAATCTTTGCCACTGGTGGACCAAGACCTTGCTCTGTCAAGCCCGTGTGGTGGCTGATGTGCAGCGGCCAACACATGTTTTTAAAAAAAATCCACGCACAGGTCTCTTCCACCCATCAACATGTAGTTCGGGTCCTGGAATATTAGGTCCTTCATTGAAACACCTGTGAACTCGCCCCTTTTTGGCGTGGAAGCAAGTCATCCTTGATACGAGGGACCACCAAAATGATATTCTTTAAAGGACTACTTGAAAAATGTGGCTTCAGTTTATAATGTTCCAGATAATGGAACCGTGGTTCTCGTATGGGATTGTTCATAGAAACATAGAAAATAGGTGCAGGAGTAGGCTATTCGGCCTTTCGAGCCTGCACCGCCATTCAATAAGATCATGGCTGATCATTCCCTCAGTACTCCTTTCCTGCTTTCTCTCCATACCCCTTGATCCCCTTAGCCGTAAGGGCCATATCTAACTCCCTCTTGAATATATCCAATGGACTGGCATCAACAACTCTGCGGCAGGGAATTCCATAGGTTAACAACTCTGAGTGAAGAAGTTTCTCCTCATCTCAATGGCTTACCCCTTATCCGAAGACCATGTCCCCTGGTTCTGGACTTCCCCAACATCGGGAACATACTTCCCGCATCTAACCTGTCCAGTCCCGTCAGAATCTTATACGTTTCTATGAGATCCCCTCTCATCCTTCTAAACTCCAGTGAATAAAGGCCCAGTTGATCCAGCCTCTCCTCATATGACATCCCAGCCATCCCTGGAATCAGTCAGGTGAACATTGGCTGCACTCCCTCAATAGCAAGAACGTCCTTCCTCAGGTTAGGAGACCAAAATTGAACACAATATTCCAGGTGAGGCCTCACTAAGGCCCTGTACAACTGCAGTAAGACCTCCCTGCTCCTATACTCAAATCCCCTAGCTATGAAGGCCAACATACCATTTGCCTTCTTCACCGCTTGCTCTACCTGTATGCCAACTTTCAATGACTGATGTACCATGACACCCAGGTCTCGTTGCACCTCCTGTTTTCCTAATCTGCTGCCATTCTGATCATCTGTCTTCCTGTTTTTACCACCACAGTGGATAACCTCACATTTATCCACATTATACTGCATCTGCCATGCATTTGCCCACTCACCTAACCTGTCCAAGTCACCCTGCAGCCTCTTAGCATCCTCCTCACAGCTCACACCGCCACCTAGTTTAGTGTCATCTGCAAACTTGGAGATATTACACTCAATTCCTTCATCTAAATCGTTAATGTATATTGTAAAGAGCTGAGGTCCCAGCACTGAGCCCTGCGGCACTCCACTAGTCACTGCCTGCCATTCTGAAAAGGACCCATTTATCCCGACTCTCTGCTTCCTGTCTGCCAACCAGTTCTCTATCCACGTCAGTACATTACCCCCAATACCATGCGCTTTGATTTTGCACACCAATCTCTTGTGTGGGACCTTGTCAAAAGCCTTTTGAAAGTCCAAATACACCACATCCACTGGTTCTCCCTTGTCCACTCTGCTAGTTACATCCTCAAAAAATTCCAGAAGATTCGTCAAGCATGATTTCCCTTTCATAAATCCATGCTGACTTGGTCCAATCCTGTCACTGCTGTCCAAATGCGCTGCTATTTCATCCTTAATAATTGATCCCAACATTTTCCCCACTACTGATGTCAGGCTAACCGATCTATAATTACCCGTTTTCTCTCCTTCCTTTTTTAAAATGTTACATTAGCTACCCTCCAGTCTATAGGAACTGATCTAGAGTCAATAGACTGTTGGAAAATGATCACCAATGCATCCACTATTTCTCGGGCTACTTCCTTGAGTACTCTGGGATGCAGACCATCAGGCCCCGGGGATTTATCGGCCTTCAATCCCATCAATTTCCCGAACACAATTTCCCGCCTGATAAGGATATCCTTCAGTTCCTCCTTCTCACTAGACCGACTGTCCCCTAGTACATTCGGAAGGTTATTTGTGTCTTCCTTCGTGAAGATAGAACCGAAGTATTTGTTCAATTGGTCTGCCATTTCTTTGTTCCCCATTATAAATTCACCTGAGTCTGACTGCAAGGGACCTACGTTTGTCTTCAGCCACCTAAGGACTCATTTTAAGAGTGGAAGCAAGCCTTCCTCGATTCTGAGGGACTGCCTATGATGATGAGGATTCACTAAATGCTCTACTCACTGCCACAAGAATGCATTTCAACAGGTTCTCTGATCATTTCAAAGTTGGTCGGTATGCAGTGCTGATCTCAACAGAGATTACCAAAGAGATTGATTGCTGGATGTGAGCACATACTGCCTTCAGCACTCCCTCTCCAGCTGGGCCTGTGGTTGCCTACCGAAACTCTTGGATTTGATGGGAGTCATAGACAAGTACATGGAATGCTTTGTTTGCAGATTAACCGATGGATCAACTTTGCCAGCACCAATTTATGTTGCCATAATGGAGGTGAATGAAAATCCTAGCAACCGAAACTCCTGGCCATTATCCATGGATAATGAGTATGGAAGGTTTGAGGTGTTAATGTTTGAATTTAGCATTTTTCAATCAGTAACATTAAGTATTTGTAATTTAAGATTAAGTTTATTACTGTAGTACTGTTCCTGTAACAACAAATTGCTGACTAATAGTTTGTCATTTTAAAAATTTGCCCAATACATAGATGTTTTTTTTAAACTAGTCCTGAACTATTAATGTAAAGACTGATATTTGGACTTGTGTATGTAGTGTAAATCTTTATATTGTCTCCCCACCACCCAATGAGTGGATATAAATTCAGCATTTGATCAACCAGCAGATGTGTAGCATGCTGCATTTCATTTTCTTGAAAGCTTGAATGCCTTTAAATTATTGGTGCTTTATTCCATACAGATGGGCTACAAAACCATAATGTTGAATTATAATCCTGAAACTGTCAGTACAGATTATGATATGTGTGACAGGCTTTACTTTGATGAAATATCATTTGAGGTAAGTTACTTTTTTAAAGTTAATATCTGGCCGATTATTCTCACTGTTGTCCCTATGTTACAAATACAAACAATTGACAGTTCAGAAATTTATGATCGCATTTAATATTTGGAAGAGAATTTTTATTCAAATGAAAACTTAAAATGTCTAATATTTGTACTTTGCAGGATTGTCATTTTTTTCAGCGGTTCATATTCTGGGTTTGCTAGAATGTTCATTTCATAAAGTAGTCATGTCAATTTTGGAAAATGTGCATCTGATATATAATGTGTGTACACAAAAATATTTAAGACTTTTAATTATGCCTACATCACTTTTTTGATTGGAACTTAATAAACAAAACACACCCTCAATGAGATTTCATGCTATAAACATTACAATCTCTATCACTGATGATGTGGAGCAGATATTGTGATAGAAATTGCTTCCTCCACCATACCATTCCATTGTATCTGCTGCACTAAAACAGCAAGGCTCCCTGTGATACTATAGAGAAAGTGTGTTGTGAGTTGGGACTGAATTATCTGATTCTGTGAGACAATAAGTACTCTCATTTCTTGAATTGAACTCGCCTGTCCCCCTTTTTAAATGCGCGGCAGGATAGAGCCTCTCCAAAAGATTCAGATGATAAATACACTATTATGTGGTGTTGAGCCATATAGAAAAAAGAGATTAATATTTCAGCTTGGAAGTTGTGGGGGTGCAACAATTGGATTCAGCATATCATGCTAGGAAGTCGAAAATTCAAGCTACTAATCATTATCCATTGACCCATGTTGCAAAGTATGCATGTTTGGTTATTTGTTGAAGAAAAGCTTGAATAGAAAGTGAACCTCGCTGATTGTTTAGGTTCACAGATAAAGAATGGGAGGTCTGGTAGTTTTCATGAAATTATATTTCATCGCGTGAGTTACCTTCAGGAGGGCGAGAATATTGAGGTTGGGATTGTCAATTGATAGTGCCATTCTTGTTCTCCTGAACAAATGCTAGCAGTACAGGTTGGATTAACTCTTTACATTGCTCAAGTACTCACTGGATTGAATTATGGCACATGTGGAGATGCCCAAAAGCTAGATTGTTTTGTTCAAGTTTTTTTATTCATGATAAACTTAACATGCGTGGAAACCAATGCCTAAAAGTCTTCCAACTGGACTACGAAGGTATCCATATAAGTTGAGTTTCGCTTTACATGTTGTGGAGTAGACTCTTTCTCCATGCCCAGCTAGGTCAGATACCTATTAAACCATTGGATTGCAAGGGTTTGTGGAGCCAAGTGGGAAGAATCTCACTGACTGTTTTAACACTCCACGTACCACTGATGCAGTAGTCTGGTTGGTCTAATCATCAACAGCACCTTGGATTACTGTGATCTGATTACATCAGATCACAGTAATGGTGTTGCATCATTAAATTTCTCGGGTGGTTTAATCTTACTTGTCCACTCTATCGATTAAATAGAGTTCTGCCACTGGAGTCGCTAGAGAGTTTTATTCACCTACTGAAACATAAATATTACTAATAATCACAAGCAATACACTGAAACATAAATGTAACATACATGGGTATAAACACTACAACCTCAATATCTGAGCCCAGAACGCAATGGTGATGAATTTTCCTCTTATCAATATCACAAATCGCCGCGAGAGCTCTACCTAACTGGGGGCTCGACTTTCCTTTTATTGGGTTTTTCTGCAAGCCTTATGGTCATCTCCAGCACCATTTTATCCTAGAAAGACGTTTGTCCTAATTCTTACCATATCTCAGACATTCTATGTACTAGGTCTGATGACTTCACCCACCAGGACACGGGATGCTTACAGTCCCAAGGCCTTTGCAAGATGTTTTAACTTATTGAACAGACCTTGAAGCAGATCACACACTAAACCATCCTTTTTCCCTTTATGTTGCAGCTTTCCAGCTGTTGTGCTGGTACTTTTTAGTTGTCAACACCCCCACGAGCTTTGATGTCCAGTTTGACCTATTTTCCCAAAGCGTGCTGGATGAAGGTACTGGATACTTTCTTGCAGTCTCCCATGGAGGATTGACTGTCCCATTCTCCTTATGATTTTGCATATCACCTTGAAATCCACAGAGGCGACCTTGTTTCCCCCTTCAATGCTCCCCCAGGTTGGTCGTGTCGAGTCATTTATTGAACAACTGAGATGGGTGGATTTGCACCCATCGTAGGCAGACAGTAAATACCAGACACTTCCTTCCAATTGGTATGATGAGCAACAAGGCTCATGATAACAGTTGGAATACCAGAGTTATCCTGGGAATGTGCCATATCCAATCAAGTGATGTTTCTGCCAGTTGCAGGTGCATATGCAATGGCTTGTCTCTCTACAGTTGAATTAAGGTTGGTATCAGACCCTAACTTTTTGTATTCCTGGCCTCCTGGTAATACTTCAAGCAGCTGCTATCCCAAACTCCGATTTTCCATCTCTTTTGTTTGCCTCGGTATCTGCTTTTTAGTGTAATGGGAGGACCCACATGTGAAAGTTGGCCACAGGCTAGATGCTCAGTCATCAACTACTTAATCCAGGCAATCTGTAAGGGGCTTTGGCAATGGGCTGTCCAAGTAAATTATGAGGGGGGAAAAGACAATATTTCGGAAATGTTGATTTTGCTAAAATAGAAGTACCCTTGAGAGTGAAATATCTTCAGTGTTTTTATTGTCTTTTCAGGTTGTGATGGATATTTACGAACTGGAAAACCCAGAGGGTATAATCTTGTCTATGGGTGGGCAGTTGCCAAACAATATTGCCATGGATCTGCATCGTCAGCAGTGCAGAATCCTGGGCACTTCACCAGAATCCATTGATACAGCTGAAAATCGCTTCAAATTCTCACGAATGCTGGATACGATTGGTATTAGCCAGCCACGGTGGAAGGAACTGTCTGACACAGAGGTGTGTGTGCATTTATTGTAAGCAGTTAAACTATCCACAGTTTGCAAGTTAATTTGGTTTATACAATGTTTTTCATTTTAATCTGTTTTGCAGCTAAATATTAATTATTATTGCCACATTAATTATTGCTGAGTTCAACACTTGAAGGATTATATCATGTTTTCTTGTTCTATAACTTAACATTAAAGCAGAACGTGTTCCTTTACTTAACAGTCTTCTTTTTTTTACAGTCCTCCAAGCAGTTTTGCACAAAAGTTGGTTATCCGTGTCTCATTCGCCCATCGTACGTGCTGAGTGGGGTTGCTATGAATGTGGCTTATTCTGACAGTGACCTGGAGAAGTTTCTCAGTAGTGCAGTAGCTGTTTCGAAGGAGTACCCAGTTGTCATTTCCAAATTCATTCAAGAGGCAAAGGTTAAAAAAATAGATTTTCTCAAAGTTTTAAATTTTTTTCCAATGCTATTTTCGTCAGCCTAGAAACACTGTCGCTGCTTTCTGACCGACCCTGCTTTATTTTCAAGCATGTATTTTAAGATTAAAAGAAGGGTAAAGTTCTTTTCCCCCCCGCCCCCATTTTACCGATATCTATCAGTCAGGTATCATGTACTTCAGCGTTTCGATTACATTTATTTGCTTGTGTCCATTCCTGCCAAAAGATATTTACAGTGAGTGAGATTTCTTTTTTAATCACACAAATTTGTGGAAATCTTAAGTTTTTAAGGTGTGATTTCTTTCAGAAGAATTTTAGCACCCAGACTAGCTAATGACCCCCCGAGTATGTTTTGAGAGTATCTTATGTTTTTTCATTGTATATTGCATCTGTGTGAACCAGCTGTCTGAGCTGGTCACTTAGGTTTAAAATTTGTATTAAGCTGAATTTTGACTTAAATCTTGCATTTTTGGAATCAGACTTGTCTTTTGAACTAAAGGCAATAATGAATGTGAAGCCACATATCTGGGGGAGATGGGAATTCTTGTAATTAATTTAGTCTCTTGTATTAAAGCTGGTGGTGTGGTGAAACATTTTGTGATGTGCACAATTTTTCTTCATTATTGCCTAATTAAGTCTAACTTTAATATAAAGTCCAACATTATGTATTCGGTGAAAGTGTGTGTACTTATTTTAACAATTTTTGGCAAAAGGTTAGTGTTTTAAACGCCATTTGGTTAACTTGTATGTACTATTAACTGTTGTAATGAAACAAGCTACCACATTTATGGTATACAGGAAATTGATGTGGATGCAGTCGCCTGTGATGGAGTAGTGATAGCAGTAGCTATATCCGAGCATGTAGAAAATGCGGGGGTCCACTCTGGAGATGCTACACTGGTAACTCCACCTCAAGACCTCAACCAGAAAACAACAGAGAGAATCAAAGCTATAGTCCATGCTATTGGACAGGAGCTACAAGCCACTGGACCTTTCAACCTTCAGCTCATTGCAAAGGTTAAATCCTTGTTTGATCAATTATTAATTGCCCTGTGTTGTTTGAATTGCAATAGAAACATAGAAAATAGGTGCAGGAGTAGGCCACTCGGCCCTTCGAGCCTGCACCGCCATTCAATGAGTTCATGGCTGAACATGTGCTTGGAGAAATGGAAGAAAGCCTTTTTTTCAGTATTCTACTTTGTCCTATTATTCCAGACAGATGGCGAATTGAATTTATTTTCTGTGTTCTATACCAACAGAAAAGCCTAGGCTGCAAGCTTTTGGGTAGTTTTCCTTAATTTTTGTTCATTGTAGTGAAAGATCTTTACGCTGGGAACTCTCTATTTTAAGCACTCATTGTTCGTGTTAATTATTCCAGGTCATATCACTGTTGGATCCATCTCTAACATGCTTCGACCCCAATTTCACAAAAGTAGCCTGTACTGCATCAGTATAATAATTTTCCATTTCTCATTCCGGCCAACCTGTGACCCCTTGGAGATTGCCAACTTAGTGCTGAATTGGGGACAGTTTTGTGCTGTGAACCATGCCCACAAAAACTGGATTGAGACTGCTCAAACTCATTTCACATTTGGATCCTTACAGGTAGAGAACCCTTACACCTAGATAATGACTAGTCCCTGTTCCATTGCACCACCCCATCCCCAGATGTTTTTGGATTCCTATAATTAAACTACCCATTTCTATTAATTATGTACAAGTTTTATCGTTTAGTTTTGCAGTGTATGAAAATATTGCAGCAATACTCAAATCTCAGACAAAATTAAAAACAGTGACTAACTTTGAAGTCACATTTGTGCTGGACAGAATAAGGACATGGATTCTGGACTCTCCTAATATCTTGCTGTTTAAATGCATTGTCCAGTGTGCAACTAAGCTATATGGCAAGATCCCAGGTTTGATTTTTCTGGTCCTGCTGAATTTGCTGATGTACTTGATATCATCGATATCTCTCATATTGTATACCTCCTTTTCAAGGCAGAAAAGTCTGGGGTAATTTTAACTTGGCAGTAGTGTAAAACGGGTGGTCTTCGATTGGCTGCATGTTCTACACCTTGCCTGATTTTTCCTTTTCATTATCAGTCGAAAGGAAATTCATGTGAGGTGTACAACGGGCATCCAATCCAATATCACCCCTTTAACACCATCGGCAACAGTTAACATTATCCCCTCTGAGATTCTCCAGCCTAACTTGGTCCTGTGACACAAGGGATCAGTCTTGCAGTGCCTTCAGGGCTTGGATGTTTCCCATGTGCTTTTGATGACCAGAATTAAACAGCACACTAAAAGTGCAACCTCCAGAACATTATACAGCTTCGGTATGTCAGCTCAGACTCTGTTAACACGTTTCTCGCAGCCATTCATTAAGTGTGTCTTCTATTTTATTTTCACTATGTCTGGTGATTGTTGGTAAATTGAATCAATGAAATGGATATTTTATATTCTTTGTTTTCTCCTCTACAGGATGACCAACTCAAAGTGATAGAATGCAATGTAAGAGTTTCACGTTCTTTCCCATTTGTGTCAAAAACACTTGGAGTGGATATGATAGCCCTAGCTACGCAAGTTATTATGGGTGAAGAGGTTGAGCCTGTGGGACTAATGACTGGTACAGGAGTTGTAGGAGTAAAGGTAAACTGATCTTAACAAAGATAATTGAATTACAGAATAGTAATATTGCTTCTTCTATGCCTACTGCCTTTCACCATACTTTTGACTTTCCTTTAAAAATACCACGTGAAACTAAATTGCAAGTGGACATAAGCTAATGGGGAAACCAAATCTGACCGGAAAGTTATGTCGTTTTTGTATCTTTGTGTATAGTTATTTCTAAGTATTTCTGCTTTGTTCGTAAATGTTGTTGACATTTACAATAAGAACATAACGTAAGAAATAGGAGCAGGTGTAGGCCATCTGGCTCCTCGAGCCTGCTCCGCCATTCAATAAGATCATGACTGATCTGATCATGGACTTAGCTCCACTTCCCTGCCTGCTCCTCATAATCTCTAATCCCCTTATCGTTTAAGAAACTGTCTATTTCTGTCTTAAATTTATTCAATGTCCCAGCTTCCACAGTTCGCTGAGGCAGCGAATTCCACAGATTCACAACCCTCAGAGAAGAAATTTCTCCTCATCTCAGTTTTAAATGGCCTGTCCCTTATTCTAACATCATACCCTCTACTTCTAGTCTCCCCCATCAGTGGAAACATCCTCTCTGCATCCACCTTGTCAAGCCCCCTCATAATCTTACACGTTTCGATAAGATCACCTCTAATTCTTCTGAATTCCAATGAGTATAGGCCCAACCTACTCAACCTTTCCTCGTAAGTCAACCCCCTCATCTCTGGAATCAACCTAGTGAACCTTCTCTGAACTGCTTCCAAAGCAAGTATATCCTTTCGTAAATATGGAAGCCAAAACTGCACGCAGTATTCCAGGTGTGGCCTCACCAATACCTTATATAGCTGTAGCAAGACTTCCCTGCTTTTATACTCCATTCCCTTTGCAATAAAGGCCAAGATACCATTGGCCTTCCTGATCACTTGCTGTACCTGCATACTATCCTTTTGTGTTTCATGCACAAGTACCCCCAGGTCCCGCTGTACTGCGGCACTTTGCAATCTTTCTCCATTTAAATAATAACTTGCTCTTTGATTTTTTTCTGCCAAAGTGCATGACCTCACACTTTCTAACATTATACTCCATCTGCCAAATTTTTGCACACTCACTTAGTCTGTCTCTGTCCTTTTGCAGATTTTCTGTGTCCTCCTCACACATTGCTTTTCCTCCCATCTTTGTATCGTCAGCAAACTTGGCTATGTTACACATAGTAGTTTTGCTTGTAATGCTGCAGTATTTAAATGCATGCTCCCATTCATATTTTATGGATTGGCCTTGGAGCAACCAATATTAGGGAAATTGTAATCATCAGCTTTAATTTATTAGAAAATAAAGCTGTTAGAAGACTTTACTATATATTTAATCTGGATCAAAAGCAAAATACATGCTGATGCTGGAAATCTGAACTAATAAAAACAGAAAATGCTGGAAACACTCAGCAGATCTGATTTGATAAAAGGTCATCGACCTGAAACGTTGACTTTGTTTCTCTCTCCACAGATGCTGCCTGACTTGCTGAGTATTTCCAGCATATTCTGTTTTTATTTAAACCGGATATCTGGTAAATAATGTTAAGAAACAGACTATTTGTTAAGATAGGATGGTAGCCTTTTGCAAACTTATGCCATGTTCTTGAAAATGTGGGAAACCTTTTCAATGAGTTGTCAAACCAGCTCTCAGGAAATATTATTTTGTTGTGTGTAATCTCCTTTGTAGGTGCCTCAGTTTTCATTTTCCCGTCTTGCTGGGGCAGATGTGGTCCTGGGGGTGGAGATGACAAGTACTGGAGAAGTGGCCTGCTTTGGAGAAAATAGGTATGAGGCGTACCTCAAGGCCATGTTGAGCACTGGCTTTAAAATACCTAAAAAGAACATACTGCTTTCAATTGGCAGCTACAAGGTAAATGTCAGTTTACAAAAGGTTCGGGTATGTTTTTTGTGTTACCAGAATAGCATATATACTGCAGGGGTTAAAGTTGTACTGGTGCAGTATTTGTCTAAGTTTTGAAAACCACAACAATGCCTTTTTTGTTTGAAAAGGAGCTTGCCCCAAGGGAGGGGCAATACCACGAGATCCCAGAAAATTCCTGTCTGCCTGGGTCAACTGGCTTTGTCAATTTGTACCTCGAGCACTGTGATAAGAAAAATACAAGTATTACAGAAATAAGATAACTCAAACCTCAGCCTTGGCTGAGCAGTATCACTCCAGCCCCCGAGTTAGAAGGTCGTGGGTTCAAGCCCCACTCCAGAGATATGAGCACATAATCTCGGTTGACACTTCAGTGCAGCACTGAGGGTGTGATACACTTTTTGGGTCGCTGCCTTTCAGATGTGACAAACTGATGCCCTGTCTGCCCCATTGGGTGGACATCCTTTGCGAAGAAGAGCAGCGGAGTCCCACAACCAACGCCACCAAAGTAGATTATCTGATCATCTGTTTTTTTAAAATCTAGGTTCTGTTTGTGGGATCTTGCTGTGTAAATTGGCTGCTACAGTTTCCTACATTACAACAGTTACTGCACTTCAAAAATATTTCATTGGCTGTTAAGCACTTTGCGACGTCCTGAGGTTGTGAAAGTTCCGATATAAATGCACCTTCATTTGAAGAATAGCTTTATGTAGCAGTAATCGTCTTTTTCAATCTCTGCCTTGTCCTTTTTTTAAAAATTTAAACCTTTTTTGGTAATTATCTTGCCTAATGGCTTTCAATAGAATGGTGAAATAGAATATTCTTAATGGTTATCTATATTGGGTTTTTAATTATTTTCCAACAAATATTGTAATGTGAAGTTTTGAGAATATTTTCTTCAAATTCCAGAACAAGAGTGAGCTGCTATCCACAGTTCAATCTTTGGAGCAACTTGGGTATAGTCTGTATGCAAGTTTGGGTACAGCAGATTTTTACACTGAGCATGGGATTAAGGTAAGGATATGTACACGTTTGGGTAAAATTTGGAATGGCTTCTATGAGCCAAATTAATTAATGCAAAGAGATAAAATTCACCAGCAAAATTAGTGACTTGGAAACTCTGAAAAATGACATAATGGAACTCGTTGATAATGTTAGCAACATGCTGCACAGATTAGTGCAATTGATTAATTCTACTTCATTCAGTTGGCAATAGAGGAAGTCCTGCACAAATTGCTCGTTTCTCTGATGCAAAGTGTAACTTCAAGCTGATTTAAAATTCAGTTTTTTAATATCAAACTAAGTTGAAACAATGGTGGGGCTACAGTTTTCTTATACAAATAGCTGTCAAAATATATTTGAATCTTCACATTTGCGTTAAGTAGGAGGATGTCAGGACTGGATCTTTTCTCTTGTCATTGGAAATAATTCCACGGTCAAATGCAACATGGTCAGGTGCAGTGCTCCCACCAATGTGCTTTTTCTGCAATCTCAAGACTAAATGCTTCTGAAACAGTGACATTTTTTAATGGTACCTGCAGAAAACTGGTGCTGAATTGTGGACAGATTTGTGCCCCGGAGTAATGCCCACCCCTGACTCGTTTGAGACCTGCCAATCTCATTTCATAAATCGAACTTGCAGCTGGCAGAAGAAAGGATTCTAGCTTTATTCTTCTAGGCTGAATTTGAGTTCAGGCCCTAATGCTGAAATCCCCCTTGAACATTTTTATTAACTCAACCAATGCTTGAATTTTTTCTGGCTAACTTCCAGTAATTTTTTTTTTGTCTTCTGGTTCTTTTCTCTGCAGATTAAGGCAGTGGACTGGCCATTTGAAGATTCTGATAATGGTTATCCTTTGAAAGAGAGGCATAGAAGTATTGTGGACTACCTAGAAGAAAATCACTTTGACTTGGTTATAAATCTCTCCATGAGGAACTCTGGAGGAAGACGTCTTTCTTCGTTTGTTACCAAGGGTTACCGTACTAGACGTTTGGCTGTAGATTACTCTGTTCCATTAATCATTGATATCAAATGCACCAAACTCTTTGTGGAGGCAAGTTCCCTGATAAAGTTTGACTTGTGAGAATGGGGTCTTATATATATATATATATATATATATATATAATATAAATGATAAAAGAAAAATATGACCTAATTTTAATCTGTTAATCGGTGTATCTTCCCTTTCTAGGCTTTGCGGCTGGTAGGTGGTGCTCCTCCCGTAAAGACTCATGTAGATTCTATGACTTCTCACAAATTGATTCGCTTACCAGGTAATGTCAGCTGTAATCTTGTTCTGTCACTTTTTAGTAAGTATTTGAGTTCTGAGCAATATGTCTAAGCGGCTAGTGACATTTGATTAGTAATTAAATGTCAGAGCAAACCTTGCATTTTGTAAAACAGGTGTGAACAGTAAAGACAAAATGTTTGCATGCACAGCAGCATTCCTTGTAATGCAGTATATGTTTAAAAGTAAAGGTTTATGTCTCTTGTCTGTACGTTTTGTATCTTTAGGTTTGATTGATGTCCACGTACATCTTCGTGAGCCAGGTGGAACCCATAAGGAGGATTTTGCTTCTGGCACCGCCGCAGCTTTGGCAGGAGGAGTTACCATGGTGTGTGCTATGCCCAACACAAACCCACCAATCACAGACCAGACCTCATTTGCCCTCGTACAGAAGGTAAATAGTATATTGAATTGTCACTTCTTTAAAGTGGAAGTTCAGGTGTATTGAGTATTTTTGAATTCCAGTCCAATTTTAGGGCAAGCGTTATTGATGTTTAAAATCTGCCAAACTAGTCTAGTGCACACGACAGTCAAATTGCACACTTGAGTTCTGCCTAGTATCAAGAGAATTAGTAAATCCTCCATGCTTTTTGGAGGAACTTGAATGAAATAAATGCTTTTAGTCTTGTGATGAATAATCTTGCTTTTACTTTGTTAAAATTAGATGTGTCTTTTGCTTTTAACAGTTAGAGTTATAGGTCACAGTTAATTTTGTTTTCTTAATTGTAAAAATTTAATGTCTTGGCAATTTTTCCCCCCCAGTTGGCAACTGCTGGTGCTCGGTGTGACTTTGCATTATTTCTGGGAGCGTCTTCAGACAATGCTGACGTTTTGCCATTGATGAGCAATTCAGCTGCTGGTTTGAAGATGTATTTAAATGATACTTTTTCAACACTCAAAATGGACAATGTATCCTTATGGATGGAGGTATAGTGGATTTTTAAAAATTTTGTAAAGATCAGATTCTGGTCTTGGTACATAATTTTTTTAATGTCTTATACCATAGCTGAATAACATAAAGAGTACAATAGTCCCTTTATGGAGCAGTGTTGTAAGTGCTCAAAATCTGATTGTTTAAATTACACTGCAAAAGTGGGCAGTTAGTCATTTTGTTCATGGTGGGAAGGACACTTTTTCAGTCCCTATTGGCTTATATTATTTTTCTCGTTAATTTAAATTTTTTTCCTCCTTGAAGTCTGAACAACATCTGAAATCCAGAATCCTCGGGAGGGAGTCCGTGCCGGTCTTTGTTTTTTTTCCCCCCGGATTTCAGATAAGAAAATCAATAGTTTGGAACCGAATCTTCGGGTTTTGCTGGATTTCGGACCTCACGCAGCCCGAATCCGTGCTGGATTTCGGGTTTTGCCGGATTCAGACCCCTCTGCTCCTCGCCGCTCACTTAAATGTACGGTTTTCGAACAATTACGGTTTTCGGAGTTCCGGATTCGGGACGTTGCATCTGTACTAACTTTATGCTGGGGTGCAGTGCCCTACCCACATGACCAATGTTTATGCAACATTTTTGTTTCTATCTCTTCTCCATCCCCACCCTGCACACACACACTCACACGGCTTGGGGGAGGGAGCGAGGAGCAGGACAAGTATTTCAGTTGTGCTAATTATTCAATATTATTGTGCTGCCCTTGCAACTTTCCGCTTGTGATCTCTGAAAGAACACTCCAAGCTTTCAGTGACATACCATAATCCTTGTGGTGGTTTCAATTTGTAGTAATATGAAATTCCCAAAGGTCTCCATCTTGTCTTCACACCCCACCTTACCCAGTGATCATTAGATTGCATGAAATTATTTGCTACAATCCTAACTTAAATTGTCTTTTTTTTTTTCTTTTCTATTTTGTAAAACTTTTCAGTGTGAGAAAGAAGTGCTCCAGACAGCTCTATAAGCATTTTCTCAAAAACACTCCAAAAGCAGACTAGCATAGTTTGCGTTTGTCACATTTCATCCCAGGCGAGGCACCTACCCTCTGTTTAGATCAGAGCTTCGGCATATTTATTGTTCTTAATGAAATACCTCACTAAACCCAAGTTATATGTTTTGAAAATAGTAGGTGTTCCTTTTTGTGTGCATTTTTACTGTTTAATTATGAATTTTAAATGCAATTACTTCTCATTTTCAGCACTTTGAGAAGTGGCCAAAGCATTTGCCCATAGTGGTGCATGCTGAGAGACAGACTGTGGCAGCCATTTTAATGGTTGCTCAGTTGTACCAGAGACCAGTTCATATTTGCCATGTAGCTCGAAAGGAGGAGGTAAGAAAACAGACTTTCTTTGACCGCTTACCAAATTTAAAAATTCTCTCCAATATATTCAATTACATATGTATTTATTTTTACAAAGCCTTAGCTTTAAAGTTACAAATCTGCATTTTGGAAGATTTTTAAAACTAATACTTCAGTTGTTATAAATTTCCTAGTTGGAAATAACTTTCAGTTGATTATCTACTTCAAAGTAATATATATCCCTTTTCAGGTTCTAGGAACAAAAATTCCACTAAAGTGGCTTTTGGAAAGTTTCCTAGTGGACAATAAGAAGGGAACTGTAGTAAATGTCAACCTGTTGTTTAGACTATAAACCCTTAAATTTTGTTTTTAGCAGCTATGCAAAGCAAAGTCAGTATAAATTTTGTAAAGCCAAAGTTATGGCCATCCTTTGGCCAGTCCAAAACTGGATGAGGTGGGGCTTTGGGCTGTGAGAGCCATGGAAGCCAGACAACGAGAAAATGTTGCAGTCCCTCCCCATATAAATTAAACATGCAGGGGTCGAGTTTCTGCTTTGGGCGCAATCGACAATCTGGGCGCAAATTGCGCTGGTTTTCCAAAGTGAAGTTATGGTTCAAGTTTCTGCACGAGCTCATTTGCATAATCAGATGTAAAATCTTCCATGAACCAGCGTAATAGAATGTAATTGTTTAATTTTTTCATCTTGTATTAAAAAAGATTAATTGATGTATTTAAGAGTGGTAACCTGGTACAGTTTTATTAATACAGCTGAAAATGGGTTTATTACAAAAATAACATTTTTAATAAGTGTCTAGCTTGCCACCTGTGAGTAACCTGATTTTAAATCGCTGTTAATGACTTAAAACTATACTGAACCATTTACTAGTTTCGTTGGTGTACACGAGTCAGTTTCTTAATAAATTAAATATTTTTTAATATTTAAAAACTTTTTTAAAAAATGTGCCTATTTGTGCCTTTTTTTAAAAAAAAGCCGAATCCCTCCTCGAACGGACGTAATTGGCAGGAACTCGCCATGCTCTGTATTTTGATCTGGGGTGTGGCCTGTTGCGTGCGCATGGCTGGCTTCCAGCGCGATGTTTTAAATCCGCGTTAAAGATTATGGAAACGTGATTTCTGTTCGATCTAACTTGAGCTTAAAATTCCCCAATCTTTTACGCTGGTTTGGCCAATTTCAGGCGAATTGCCAGTCCAAATTCTCGACCTTAGTGTCATTTCTATCAGCATGAGGCTAAATTCAATAAAATTGCATTATACTGAAATCTGTAAAATAGTATTTATAAGATTTCTGTATTTCATTCGTGGAATACATTCAGCCCCTCAAGCCTATTAAGCCAGAAAAAAAATAGGGGTCATTTCAAATCTAAAAGTGACTGAGAAAGCAACATGGCTTTTATTGGACACACAATTATATAACCCTTTATTTGTTATGTCCAACAGATCCAGATTATTCGAGCTGCAAAACAGAAAGGTGTACAAGTAACCTGTGAAGTGGCTCCTCACCACTTGTTCTTGAGTGAGGAAGACCTTGAAAGTATAGGCCATGGCAAAGGCCAGGTCAGACCAATGCTCAGTACCAAAGAGGATGTGAATGCTCTTTGGGAAAATTTGGATATCATCGACTGTTTTGCAACTGATCATGGTATGTAATTGAGTCGGCACATTCGTTTTAGTTCTTAAATCACTTTGAATTTTTGGGTCACTAGAAGAACCAATAAGGAAGTAGTACATGTTTTCAGAAAAATCTTAATCTTTGTACATCTTGATGACTTGATGAAATACATTCTTTTTATTTGCAAACAACAGTTTTATTTACTATAATCTTTGCAGTTCCCAGTCCCGGGAGATTCCTGTGGCTGTAGCTGTACAGAGTGGGTTCAAGCTTAAAGCAAGTAACCATGCAAATGGCAATATGAAGTAAATGAGCTGAAATGTTTTTTTGCTGCCAGATCAGTGTTTTCCATGAAGTTGTCTTTCCCCACAGCATAACTAAAAAGTATGTAATTTTTTTTGTTAAGTTTGCCTCTTAAAATACTAAATCATGCTCACTAACAATTGCTTATTCAATAACAGCAATAGTTTAAAATTATTTTATATTGCTACATTTAGTTAGAACTGTATTTTATGTGTGGTTTGACAATTAATTGAATGTGGTGCTGTGGTTATTTGTATTTCATAAAAATCTTAAAATCAAAATTGTTTCAACTAAAGGGTTAAAAATTAAACAAGCCCTGCAAAGGTACTGGACAGGGTAATTGTGTTTTATTATTATTATTAACATTTCATCTTCACTTCTTTAGCCCCGCATTCTGTTGAAGAAAAGAATAGTGATTCGCCACCACCAGGTTACCCTGGCTTGGAGACCATGCTGCCACTACTACTCACAGCCGTCAGTGAGGGAAGACTCACTATTGATGATCTAGTTAAACGACTGTATGAAAATCCTCGTAAGATCTTTTCATTGCCAGTTCAAGAAAACACCTATGTGGAGGTAGGGTTTGAGTTTTGAGAAATCCTGTCTTTGATGTTGTATTGCAGAATAGACTTTTTTTTTTAGTGTATGTGGCATGTTCATTCAAAATCAATCTATCTTTATAGTTTTGTGTTTATAAGAGGATAGGAATGTCTGGGCCCTGAAATTGCGGTGTCTTCAACGACATACTCTGAGTACACCGTCATATTCTCTTTTGAGAGGCCCCGGAAGTTTGGGATTTTCACATGCACATGCTTGAAATCCGGAACTTGTGATTTGTCAAGGTGTACTCCTTGACAGATCATCCGAACCCACTGAAAAATGAGTATTGGCGGCGTCGAGTTGGGCTATTTGCCCAACAACTACCTAGCAATTGCCCACTCAACTCTTGTGGCTGGTAAAAGCAGGCTTCTATTTCCATTGACTTCTATTTCCACTTCCTTCTCTTGCTTTTTTTCTCTCTCCCTCCCTGGTCAGTCTCTCCTATCATCTCTCCTCTCTCGTTTACTTTGTCCTCCAAAATCCCTACGCCAACCCTTCATTACTCTACAACCTTCCTACTCCCAGACTTGACTCCCTTTTAGATAAGCCTGCAGCTTCCCTCTGCCTCTCTTCACATTCTCTGAAGGCCCACCATGGCGCTCGTTGCTATCTCCTCACAAGCAGCAACCCCAACTGTCCCATCCTACTTTCTCACTGCCCAGCTTGCCCAGGCAGAGCTAACCTTGCCAATCTCCTCCCCATCCAACTCATCTCTCCAAGCTCTGACCCTATGTATGCTGGCAGTGGATCAACCATCACCGATCCTCTCCAGATATCCTTGCAAAATGTCCGTTCACTTGCGACAAAGGCCCTTGCCATCCATGACCTTATCGTGGATGATTGCATCAACATCATGGCACTAACGGAAACTTGGCTGAAGGATAATGCCGCATTACCTTCAATCAAAGCCTCCCCTCCCGGCTATACCTTCCACCACTTGCCCCGCCCAGACTGCTGTGGTGGCGGTGTCGTTCCATCACCAACTCATACCTTGGTCTGTTCCCCTACTCCTCCGGCACTTTCTCCTTTGAACATCTCACCTTATTCCACCTCTCTCACCGCTCATTTAAAATTCTCATTCTCTACCATCCACCCAAGTATGCTAAAAATTTTGTCACGGATATATCCTCACTGCTTTCCTCCCTCAGCCTATGCACCAAGTGAGTTCTCATCCTCGGTGACTTCAACCTCTATCTCAAATCATCGTGCACTCTCTCCTCTGAGTGCATTTCCCTTAATCTCTCCCTCCATCTAAATTCCTCAACCCATATTCATGGTCACCCTCTTGACTTTGCCATCTCTCGTGGCCTCACGATACCAACCGTGTCAATTAAAGGTAAAGCCATCTGTGATCATTTCCTTGTATTGCTCTCGACCCACATCCCCCTTCCCCAATCCAAACCTACTTTCTTCTGCATCTGCCCCTGGAAAAAAACTCTCCAAACTCTCTTACAACTGCACTTATCAACCCCAAACTGTCCAACCATTGGCCCTCCATTCACCATGACATTTCTGCAGCTACCGATCTGCTCAACCACACCCTCACCACCACCTTTGATGTCCAAGTTCCTATTAAAAGCATTAATCTTTCCCACTCTGGCCTTTCCCCCTGGTATGGGCCTCATCTTCGCTCCCTCAAGTCCAAAGGGCGCAGACTAGAACGGATGTGGCGGACAACTGGTTTCGTCATTCACCATCAGATACATAAGAACATAAGAATTAGGAACAGGTGTCGGCCATCTAGCCCCTCGAGCCTGCTCCGCCATTCAACAAGATCATGGCTGATCTGGCCGTGGACTCAGCTCCACTTACCCGCCCGCTCCCCATAACCCTTAATTCCCTTATTGGTTAAAAATCTATCTATCTGTGACTTGAATACATTCAATGAGCTAGCCTCAACTGCTTCCTTGGGCAGAGAATTCCACAGATTCACAACCCTCTGGGAGAAGAAATTCCTTCTCAACTCGGTTTTAAATTGGCTCCCCCGTATTTTGAGGCTGTGCCCCCTAGTTCTAGTCTCCCCGACCAGTGGAAACAACCTCTCTGCCTCTATCTTGTCTATCCCTTTCATTATTTTAAATGTTTCCATAAGATCACCCCTCATCCTTCTGAACTCCAACGAGTAAAGACCCAGTCTACTCAAACTATCATCATAAGGTAACCCCCTCATCTCAGGAATCAGCCTAGTGAATCGTCTCTGTACCCCCTCCAAGGCTAGTATATCCTTCCTTAAGTAAGGTGACCAAAACTGCACGCAGTACTCCAGGTGCAGCCTCACCAATACCCTGTACAGTTGCAGCAGGACCTCCCTGCTTTTGTACTCCATCCCTCTCGCAATGAAGACCAACATTCCATTCGCCTTCCTGATTACCTGCAAACTAACTTTTTGGGATTCATGGACAAGGACCCCCAGGTCCCTCTGCACCGCAGCATGTTGTAATTTCTCCCCATTCAAATAATATTCCCTTTTACTGTGTTTTTTTCCAAGGTGGATGACCTCACATTTTCTGACATTGTATTCCACTGCCAAACCTTAGCCCATTCGCTTAATCTATCCAAATCTCTTTTCAGTCTCTCTGTGTCCTCTACACAACCCGCTTCCCCACTAATCTTTGTGTCATCTGCAAATTTTGTGACACTACACTCTGTCCCCTCTTCCAGGTCATCTATGTATATTGTAAACAGTTGTGGTCCCAGCACCGATCCCTGTGGCACACCACTAACCACCGATTTCCACCCCGAAAAGGACCCATTTATCCCGACTCTCTGCTTTCTGTTAGCCAGCCAATTCTCGATCCGTGCTAATACATTTCCTCTGACTCCGCATACCTTTATCTTCTGCAGTAACCTTTTGTGTGGCACCTTATCGAATGCCTTTTGGAAATCTAAATACACCACATCCATCGGTACACCTCTATCCACCATGCTCGTTATATCCTCAAAGAATTCCAGTCCCGCTATTTCTTCCTCAATGATAGCTTCAAGCATTTTCCCCACTACAGATGTTAAACTAACCGGCCTTTTGTCTGCCCCTTTTTTAAACAGAGGCGTTACATTAGCTGCTTTCCAATCCGCTGGTACCTCCCCAGAGCCCAGGGAATTTGGTAGATTATAACGAATGCATCTGCTATAACCCGCCATCTCTTTTAATACCCTAGAGGATGCATTTCATTCGGACCAGGGGACTTGTCTACCTTGAGTCCCATTAACCTGTCCAGCACTACCCCCCCAGTGATAGTGATTATCTCAAGGTCCTCCCTTCCCACATTCCCGTGACCAGCAATTTTTGGCATGGTTTTTGTGTCTTCCACTGTGAAGACCGAAGCAAAATAATTGTTTAAGGTCTCAGCAGTTTCCACATTTCCCATTATTAAATCCCCCTTCTCATCTTCTAAGGGACCAACATTTACTTTAGTCACTCTCTTCCGTTTTATATATGGGTAAAAGGTTTTACTATCTGTTTTTATGTTTTGCGCAAGTTTATTTTCGTAATCTATCTTTCCTTTCTTTATTGCTTTCTTAGTCATTCTTTGCTGTCGTTTAAAATTTTCCCTATCTTCTAGTTTCTCCCTAACCTTGGCCACCTTATATGCATTGGTTTTTAATTTGATACTCTCCTTTATTTCCTTGGTTATCCACGGCTGGTTATCCCTTCTCTTACCGCCCTTCTTTTTCACTGGAATATATTTTTGTTGAGCACTATGAAAGAGCTCCTTAAAAGTCCTCCACTGTTCCTCAATTGTGCCACCGTTTAGTCTGTGTTCCCAGTCTACTTTAGCCAACTCTGCCCTCATCCCACTAAAGTCCCCTTTGTTTAAGCATAGTACGCTCGTTTGAGACACTACTTCCTCACCCTCAATCTGTATTACAAATTCAACCATACTGTGACCACTCATTCCGAGAGGATCTTTTACTAGGAGATCGTTTATTATTCCTGTCTCATTACACAGGACCAGATCTAAGATAGCTTGCTCCCTTGTAGGTTCTGTAACATACTGTTCTAAGAAACAATCCCGTATGCATTCTATGAATTCCTCCTCAAGGCTACTCCGTGCGATTTGATTTGACCAATCGATATGTAGGTTAAAATCCCCCATGGTTTCTGCCGTTCCTTTTTCACATGCCTCCATTATTCCCTTGATTATTGTCCGCCCCACCGTGAAGTTATTATTTGGGGGCCTACAAACTATGCCCACCAGTGACTTTTTCCCATTACTATCTCTAATCTCCACCCACAATGATTCAACATTTTGTTCATTAGAGCCAATATCGTCTCTCACAACTGCCCTGATATCATCCTTTATTAACAGAGCTACCCCACCTCCTTTCCCTTCTTGTCTATCTTTCCGAATTGTCAGATACCCCTGTATGTTTAATTCCCAGTCTTGGCCACCCAGCAACCACGTTTCTGTAATGGCCACCAAATCATACCCATTTGTAATGATTTGTGCCGTCAACTCATTTACTTTATTTTGAATGCTGCGTGCGTTTAGGTAGAGTGTTTTAATACTAGTTTTTAAACCATGATTTTTAGTTTTGACCCCTCCTACAGCCCCTTTATATTCATACATATTGTCCCTTCCTATCACCTTGTGGTTTACACTTACCCCAGTGCTACTCTGATCTGTTGCCTCCTGCCTTTTGCATTCTTTCTTGGGGTCCTGTTCATCTGAGCTCTCACCCACTCTAACAGAGACCTCTCCTGGGTTCCGAATACTCCTTGCCCTGAGGCACCGAGCTTTCATGCTTGCCTTTTTATTACACTTTGACCCTTTAGAATTTTGCTGCACAGTGGCCCTTTTTGTTTTTTGCCTTGGGTTTCTCTGCCCTCCACTTTTACTCATCTCCTTTTTGTCTTTTGCTTTTGTCTCCATTTTGTTTCCCTCTGTCTCCCTGCATTGGTTCCCATCCCTCTGCCATATTAGTTTAACTCCTCCCCAACAGCACTGGCAAACACTCCCCCTGGGACATTGGTTCCGGTCCTGCCCAGGTGCAGACCGTCCGATTTGTATTGGTCCCACCTTCCCCAGAACCTGATCCAATGCCCCAGGAATTTGAATCACTCCCTACTGCACCACTGCTTAAGCCACATATTCATCTGAGCTATTCTGCGATTCCTACTCTGACTAGCACGTGGCACTGGTAGCAATCCTGAGATTACTACTTTTGAGGTCCTACGTTTTAATTAAGCTCCTAGCTCCTTAAATTTGTCTCAGAGGACCTCATCCCTTTTTTTTAACCTATATCGTTGGTACCAATGTGCACCACGACAACTGGCTGTTCACCCTCCCTTTTCAGAATGTCCTGCACCTGCTCTGAGACATCCTTGACCCTTGCACCAGGGAGGCAACATACCATCCTGGAGTCTTGGTTGCGGCCGCAGAAACACCTATCTATTCCCCTTACAATTGAATCCCCTATCATTATCGCTCTCCCACTCTTTTTCCTGCCCTCCTGTGCAGCAGAGCCAGCCACGGTGCCATGAACTTGGCTGCTGCTGCCCTCCCCTGATGAGTCATCCCCCTCAACAGTACTCAAAGCTGATCACGATCACCCATCACCCTTGTGCTTGCTGACCTGGCTCACATAAAGCAGTATCGGGTCCTACTCTTGTCTGTCAAAACCGCTCACTATTCCAGGATCATTCTGGAATGCAAAGACAACCCTCGACTACTATTCGCTACTGCTAACCATCTTCTTAAACCCCTCTCCCTTGTCTTGCCCACACTCACCTCCAACAAGTGTGAGGAGCTCATGGACTACTTTGTCTCAAAGATTGAGACCATCCGATCAGCTGCCTCTGCCAGTTCCCTTCCTTACCCTAGCCCACCGGGCCAAACTTCATCTGACGCTCCCACCTGCCCTCGCCCTAAACTCACATCTTTCTCCAGTTTTTCTTTGATCTCCCCTCTTGACCCCTCCAAGCTTATCTTGCCCTTGAGATCCACTTCCTGCTCCTTTGACCCTATTCCCACTAAACTGCTGACCACCCAACTTCCTTTTCTGGCTCCCATGTTCGCTGACATTGTTAAGGTTCTCTCTCCTCAGGTACTGTTCGTCTCTCCTTCAAATCTGCTGTAATCATCCCTCCTCAAAAAACCAACCCTTGACCCCACTGTGCTTGCTAGCTATCGCTCCATCTCCAACCTCCCTTTCCTGTCCAAAGTACTTGAACGTGTTGTCGCCTCCCAAATCCGTTATCATCTTTCCCGGAATTCAATGTTTGAATCCCTTCAATCTGTTTTTCGTCCCTGCCACAGTACCGAAATGGCTCTCATGACATCTTTTGTGACTGTGACAAAGGTAAACTATCCTTTCTCGTCCTCCTGGACCTGTCTGTAGCCTTTGACACAGTTGACCACTCCATCCTCCTCCAACACCTCACCACCATCATCATCCAGCTAGGTGGGATCTATCCTTGGCCCCCTCCTATTTCTCATCTATATGCTGACCCCTTGGCGATATCATCCGAAAACACAGTCAGTTTCCACATATACACTGACGACACCCAGCTCTCCCTCTCCACCACTTCTCACGACCTCTCCTTGGTCTCTAAATTGTCAGACTGCTTCTCCGATATCCAGTACTGGATGGACAGAAATTTTCTCCAATTAAATATTAGGAAGCCCGAAGCTATTGTCTTTGGTCCCTGCCACAAACTGCGTTCCCTAATCACTGATTCCATCCCTCTCCCTAGCATCTATGTGAGGCTAAACCAGACTGTTCACAACCTGAGCGTCATATTTGACCCTGAAATGAGTTTCCAGCCACATATCCGCAGCATAACTAAAACCGCCTTTTTCCACCTCCGTAACATTGCGCGCCTCCTCCCCTGCCTTAGCTCTTCTGCTGAACCTCTCATCCATGCCTTTGTTACCTCTAGATTTGACTACTCCAACTCACTCCTGGCTGGCCTCCCACATTCTACACTACGTAAACTTGAGGTCATCCAAAATTCGGCAGCCTGTGTCCTAACACGCACCAAGTCACGATCACCCATCACCCCTGTGCTTGCTAACCTGCATTAGCTCCCAGTTAAACAACGCCTCAATTTCAAAATTCTCATCCTTGTTTACAAGTCCCTCCATGACCTTGCCCCTCCCTTACTCTCTCATTTATTTCAGTCTCTCAACCCCACAAGATGTGTGCGCTCCTCAAATTCTGTCCTCGAGCATTCCTCATTTCAACTGCTCAACCATCGGTGGCTGTGCCTTCAACTGTTTGGGCCCTAAGCTATACAACTCCCTCCCTAAACCTCTCCGCCTCTCTACCTCTCTTCCTTCCTTTAAGACGCTCCTTAAAACCTACCTCTTTAATCAAGCTTTCGGTCATCTGCCATAATTTTTTCTTGCGTGGCTTGGTATCAGATGTATCTGTTTTGTCTTGTAACACTGCTGTGAAGTGCCTTGGGACGTTTTACTATGTTAAAGGTGCTATATAAATAAAAGTTGTTGTTGTTCAAGACCAAGCAGTCAAGTGAGATGGGAACTTGAAGTGGTAAATGAAAGGCATCGTGCTTACGGATAGAATGGAATGTTAGTCAAAGCAGTTGCCTAATCTACACTTGATCGTCTCTGTAAAGGACCATGAGCAGCAAAGGCCATGGAGAGAATGTTTGGAGCCCTGGACAGTGGTGCATCTCCGGCATTTGCAGGAGAAGAGCAGGTGGTGGAAGAGTGAACCAGGGTATTCCGTAGGGAATGCTTTCTTCAGAAATGGCGAAGGAAGGGAGGGGAATATGTGTTTGGTGATGGGATCATGGTGGAAGACGATCTGTTGAATGCAGAAGCTGGTGGGGTGTAAAGGTGAGGACAAGGGGCAACTTATGATAGTTTTAAGCAGGAAATGGGACAGAGTCTCGTCTGCCATGGTGGGGTGCGAATCCTCAGCTGAGGAGAAAGGAGAACATTTTGGAAGTTCAAGTCTGGAAGTTCACATTGTTGGCGTAGATGTGACAGACAACGAGAAAGGAATGACTTCCTTACATGAAATGGGACGGGAAGAAATCTTAATTGAGGAAGGAGTCCGTGGGCTCGTGATAGATGTCTATGCAAAGTCCGTCCCCAGAGTTAGAAAGAAGTTCAGGAAGGGAAAAGTCAGAAATGGACCATGTAATTGAAATGGTGGGTTGAAATTTGAAGCAGAATTAATGAAGCTCTAGATGTCAATGGAAGCCTTCTGAAATTGTATACTGGAAGTCCATAATTCAATGTTTAAAGAAAATCTATTTGAGTTAGGGGCAATGAGTGAAGAGTACTAAATCTGTTCTCCCAGTTATTGGTCTTAATAAAAGCAAATACAGAGCACAGGAAATTCGGCAGATTGTGCTGTGAGGTCCTGATTTGTAGAATGGCCATCTATCTCCACCTCGGTAACGTTATGTTTGATCCTGTCTCAGATCCTGGTGGATAATAGGGAAGCTGGTGAGTTGCAATTCCTGGTAATTGAGTTCCCACTGCCGTTCAAGTTTTTCTGTTCTCTCAGCAACTATTCGATTCAATGTACAAAATATTTTAATCAGAACCTTACATTGGACTCCATTGGCAGTATGAGAAATTGTTTAAATGCAGGGGGCAGGGAAGGCCAAAAGAGCATGAATTGTTACAACTGCAGAATGGTTCCGTAGAAGGCCACAGAGCTGCTTAAAAATACATGACTGAATAGTAAGTCGGAACGTGTTTAAAAAATCCAAGATTTTGGTCATGTTTTACATAAGGAGAAAATTGCAAGTAGGAAAACAAGTTTACAACTTAACTATTGGAGCTCCTGATGGCTCAATTTTGATTCAATGCAGTTTTAATGTTTTGGATGCATTACAGGTTGACCTGGAGCAAGAATGGATTATCCCAAGCCACATGCAGTTCACAAAGTCCAAGTGGACACCATTTGAAGGAAAGAAGGTGAAGGGAAGAATCAGGCGGGTTGTCTTGAGAGGTGAAGTGGCCTACATTGATGGACAGGTAATGCTACTGTAAAAGGTTGTCGAAAAGCAATGTGAGGTGGACACACAAAATCTGCAAAAGGACATAGTCAGGCTAAGTGAATGGGCAAAAATTTGGCAGATGGAGTATAATGTTGGAAAGTGTGAGGTCATGCACTTTGGCAGAAAAAAAAATCAAAGAGCAAGTTATTATTTAAATGGAGAAAGATTGCAAAGTGCCGCAGTACAGCGGGACCTGGGGGTACTTGTGCATGAAACACACAAGGTTAGTATGCAGGTACAGCAAGTGATCAGGAAGGCCAATGGTATCTTGGCCTTTATTGCAAAGGGAATGGAGGATAAAAGCAGGGAAGTCTTGCTGCAACAATCCAGGGTATTGGTGAGGCCACACCTGGAATACTGCGTGCAGTTTTGATTTCCATATTTACGAAAGGATATACTTGCTTTGGAGGCAATTTGGGGAAGGGTTCACAAGGTTGATTCCGGAGATGAAGGGGTTGACTTATGAGGAAAGGTTGAGTAGGTTGGGCCTCTACTCATTGGAATTCAGAAGAATGAGAGGTGATCTTATCGAAACGTATAAGATTATGAGGGGGCTTGACAAGGTGGATGCAGAGAGGATGTTTCCACTGATGGGGGAGACTAGAACTAGAGGGCATGATCTTAGAATAAGGGGTCGTCCACTTAAAACTGAGATGAGGAGAAATTTCTTCTGAGGGTTGTAAATCTGTGGAATTCACTGCCTCAGAAAGCTGTGGAAGCTGGGACATTGAATAAAATTAAGACAGAAATAGACAGTTTCTTAAACAATAAGGGGTTATGGGGAGCGGGCAGGGAATTGGAGCTGAGTCCATGATCAGATCAGCCATGATCTTCTTGAATGGCGGAGCAGGCTCGAGGGGCCATATGGTGTACTCCTGTTCCTATTTCTTATGTTCTTATAAAATAGGTAGCCTGTATTCTGGTAGTATTTGCTATGTTATCACATGACGACGTGGCAGTTTGTGTTTTTATGCCCAGCTTTATCTTGACATGCAGAATGATGCATTCAGTGAAAATGCTGCTAGAAAATGCTTATGCCTTTTTTTTTTAACCTCTTTAGTCCAAGAGGTTGGAAAACCATATACCTTGGCAACTTCTATCTCTTTCGTATAAGTTGTAGACCCTCATATCTCTGAAAATGTTCAGTTGTAACTGCAAAGTCTCATTTTACAAGTGGGATGTTTTAGGGACAGTTTGTAGTATTGCTGAACTGCTTCATACTTTCTTTATCTCCCGTGTTGGCACTTAGCTTGGTTCATGGATTCTGTGTTTTTAGCATTGGTGTGTGTGTTTTTTTAAAATAACAATTCAGGCCTTCTCCCTGCTGCTTTGAGCCAGGTGCATAGAGACAACTGAGGAGCGACTGCTGCTTTTTCCTTTCTTTTGTGATGTTAACTCACATTCCTATGTTTGCACATTAGTGCTATTACATTGACATTTCGAAGAACATAATAATTAGTCGGCCATAAGGCCCCTTGAGCCTGCTCCGCCATTCAACAAGATCATGGCTGATCTTTGACTTCAACTCCACTTTCCCGTCCGGTCCCCATATCAATTTCGGTCCACACAGGCTGTTCGCCAGCTTTTGAATTCAAAAGCAGCGCACCCATTAAAGGGGCCGGGCACCCAAAAGAAAATTAAGGGGAACACTGTCCCAGAACCCTTGAATTTCCCCTAGAGTACAAACATCTGTCCATCTCAGCCTTGAATATACTCAATGACCCAGCATCCACAGCTCTCTGGGGCAGTGAATTCCAAAGATTCACAACCCTCTAAGTGAAGAAATTCCTCCTCATCTCAGTCTTAAATGGCTGACCCCTTATCCTGAGACTATGGACCCTAGTTCTGGTCTCTCCAGCCAGAGGAAACAATCTCTCAGCTGTCAATCCCCATCAGAATCTTGTACGTTTCTTCTAAACTCTAGAGATTATAGGCTCAATCTCTCCTCATTGGCAACCATCTCATCCCAGGGATCCATCTAGTAAACCTTCGTTGCAACCCCTCTAAAGAGACCAAAACTGTGCACAGTACTCCAGGTGTGGTCTCACCAAAGCCCTGTATAATTGTAGCAAGACTTCCTTACTCTTGTACTCCATCCCCCTTGCAATAAAGGCCCACATAGCATTTGCCTTCCTAATTGCTTGTTGTACCTGCATGCCAGCTCTGTTTCCTGTATGAGGGCACCCAAATCTCTGAACAGCAACATTTAATAGTTTCTCACCATTTTAAAAAAATTCTGTTTTTCTATTCTTCCTACCAAAGTGAATAATCTCACATTTCCCCATATTATACTCCATCTGCCACCTTATTGTCCACTCACTTAACCTGTCTATATCCCTTTGCAGGCTCTTTATGGCCTCCTCTGAGTTACTTTCCCACCTAGCTTTGTGTCGTCGGCAAACTTGGATACATTGCTCTCGATCCCTTCATCTAAATCATGAATATAGAATGTAAATAGTTGAGGCCTAAGCACTGATCCTTGTGGAAACCCACTAGTTGCAGCCTGCCAACCTGAAAATGATCCGTTTATCCCTACTCTATTTTCTGTCTATTAACCAATCCTCTATCCATGCTGATATATTACCCCCAATCCCATGAGCCCTTACCTTGTATAACAACCTTTTATATGGCACCTCGTTGAATGCCTTTTGGAAATCTTAATATGCTACATCCATTGATTCCCCTTCATCTACCTGCTAATTATATCCTCCAAAAAGTCTAATAAATTTGTCAAACACGATTTCCCTTTCATCATAAAATGTTGACTCTGCCTAATCATATTTTGATTTTCTAAGTGCCCTGTTACCTCTTCCTGAATAACGAATTCCAGCATTTTTCCGATGACTGATGTCAGGCTACCTGTAGTTTGGTGTTTTCTCTCTACTTTCTTCCTTGAACTTTTATATTGACATTGATCTTGATGCCTCACTGTGGATTTACAAAAACCTGAAGTCTGCCAAAGGAAGAGTTAGACAGAAGTGAGTTTTTAAAAATTAGTTCATGGGATGTGGGCGTTGCAGGCAAGGCCAGCATTTATTGCCCATCCCTAATTGCCCTCGAGATGGTGGTGGTGAGCTGCCGCCTTGAACTGCTACATTATATTTCTTTGTAGTGGTTCGGTACAACTGAGTGGCTTGTTAGGCCATTTCAGAGGGCAGTTAAGAGCCAACCACATGGGTTTGATGTCACATATAAGCTAGACCAGGTAAGGACGACAAATTTCCCACCCGAAAGGGCATTCGTGAACCATGGTCACCATTACTGATGCTAGCTTTTTTAATTCCAGATTTATTCAATTAACTGAATTTAAATTCCCTAGCTGCCGTAGTGAGATTTGAACTTATTTCTCCAGATTCAGACCTCTGGATTACTATTCCATTAACATAACCGCTATGCTACCGTACCCGTTGACTGCCTAGATAACATTTACTTAAGTAAATTTTCCATCAGTTATAATTATCGGCTGCTTGGTTTGTGCTACAAAATTTGTCAAACTATATAAAGCCAATATTGCATTTAACAATGGGGAATTACCATTTTTTTTCTCCCTAAAGTGCACAATCCATCTATTGGCCTAGTTGAGATATGGCCTGAACTGCTTTCAACATGTGCAGCTGTTGTGAATGAAATGTAAGCTTTTTTAAAAAGAAAACCTTCAATTCATTGTACTAACATCTTGGTGACTGTTAATTAGTCACCAGAGATTTGGCTCGGAACTTTAATTCTAAATTTAAGGATAAGGTTCTCAGTAACAAATCAAGATGTACAGAAAAATTCATGGGAGGCAAGTTTTATTTTCTATTTAAAAATAGGTACTGAGAGCAAAGCATTGCTAAGAGAACGACAATTGCAAGCAACACTCCTGGCCTTGAGAATAGGTTGTGCAAGGGGTTGCGGGGAGGGTAGGGTTGGAGAATCAGCCTAATTGCTATCCATTTTACTTCTGCCATAAAATGTGGACATTGGATCAGAACAAAATTCTTCTTGCGTTAAGTAGCGCACCACTGGCTGTTTAAGCTCACATGTGGAGACCGGCTACTTGGATGAGATACTGGAGGGTGACCAGCGTCATTAGAACTGCACCCCAGCATGAATCATACCTTTGGAAGAGGTGTGGATGAATATAAGCTAAGTTTGAGGTGGAAGCAGCAATAGAATGGCAGAAGATAAGGTTTTGAAGAAAAATAAGTAATATAACCATAAGGACCTTGCCTGATGATGATTCTCAAGATCAGTATGTTGCAACAGCAATCAATGACTTGGATTTATATTATACCTCTTAAAGTAGTATACATACCTGGTGCTTCATCGCAAAAAAAAGATGACATTAATTATAAGAAAAATAAAGAGCAACAATCAAAAAGCTGGTGAAAGGGAGAGGTTTTGAGGATTCTCGTAAAGGCAAGGAGAAAAGGTATGTTCTATGCGTGGTGTAGGGAGGAAGTTCCAGACAATAGGGCCAAACCAGCTGAAGCCTCTGCCACTGGTGAATGGACATGAGGTGGAAGGGAGGATGCAGCAGATGCCAGAGTTGAAGGGCTAAAGGGAAAAGGTATCCGGTTGCAGAATTGGGGTTGGAGCGAGGCCATTGAAGAGTCTAGATAAAGACAAGAATTTTGAATTCGGTGCATTGAGCTATTGTGAGCGAATGGATTTTGGCAAGGAGGGGGGCAAAAGACAAGTAGGACAGTGCAGGACGGCAGGGTTAAATGTTGGCATTTTGAGGGTGAGGTAGCACTTTTGAGGAGGGCAATGCCTATGCAAAGGGTGCCATTAACAAAAGGCAGTGTGAATTAAAGCAAGGAAAGATAATTGGATGGAAGGGGATTGAGGGAGCAGGCGAAAGAGATTGGATGAGTGGTGATAGGTGCTCAGTAAGGAGCTAAAGAAATGGCTGGGAATGGGGAGGAGGAGGCAGAGGCAGTTACGAAGAAAGCTTTGAATTGAAAAAACTCCGTAAACTTTCTGGACTTGATGTTCGAGGTAAAGGTGGTGAAAGATTGTTGGAGAGGGTGGTTAGTCATTGAAGAGAGGAGTTTGGGGTTGTCTTGTTGGGTAATCCTGGAGTAATGAGGATCTGGAGATGGAGAGATGATGCAATGTTTGAGGTGGTCCAGACAGATGTGGTAATGGGAAAACAGGTCAGCCATTCACCAGGTGAGCTCAATTTGGTGTGTTTGGGTGGAGGAGGGAGAGAAAATGTGAGCATAAATAGCATCATGAAGGTAACATGTATAATCTGTAGAAGATAGGATATGGATTTCTTGGCTACAACTAGGTGTGTTTTGGATTATCTCCCCTTTCATTGAAATCAAACTTAAATAGCATTTAAAAACAAAAAAGAAGAAACCTTCCTGGCTGCTCTGGTATTTTAATACCTACTTTTAAGAACCTTTTTCTAAGTGTTATAAATCATTAAGCTTTGCCATCGTCTTGCAACTTTACATGTCTTTACATGTTACTGCTCAGTTCTGGACCATAATTCCAGAATATGAAAATGTGCTGGATTGTAATCTGTATTTACAGGTATTGGTTCCCCCGGGTTATGGACAGGATGTGAGGGCCTGGCCTTTGGGTGTCCCGTTGCCACCACCTCCAACTACAGTAAAGGTAAGGCTTCAATTTCAGCGCAAACTGTTTTGATAATTCATTCGTAAAAAAAAAAATTGTGGTCAAGTTTTAAAATGTAATTCATGGATGCAGCTTCTACTGATCTTTTGCGTTATGCTCTTTTTAGTTGACAGGTGTTGGTCAATATAACCAGAGTTGGGCAATAGACAAAAGCGTAAAGTTGCACTTGTGCGTTGACTTGGTTTCTTGACGTTCTGAAAGCACACTATGAAAAGAAAGTGAGGAAAAGCCCAAATCGTCCATCAAGCCTGTCCTAAACAGTCCATGCTATTAAGCCCCCCCCCCCCCCCCCGATTTGCAGTCATGTAATCTCATGGGAGAGGCAAAAAAAAAAGATTGTTTAAAAACTCGGGATAATTCAAGGATGAGAGAGGGGTGAGAGGAATCTGCAAATTTCTCTCCAACCCCCAAAGGCAATCAAAACTACTTCAGGGGTAACAAAGTATGTACCCAATGTCCCACCTACCCGTTAAACGCAGTGATATTAGCCACAGTAAGGAAGACGTTCACCTTTTTGAACAGTTGCAGCATATCCGCACTCACTGGACAGGCCGGTAAGGTGGTCCAAGTGTTGATAACTCTCTGCGTAAAGGGAAACCTCCTGACAGTGAAGCTAGTTCTATACTTGCATAGCTTATATGCATGACCCTCATTTTGCTGAACATGTCTACTTTATATAGTCTGTCCAAACACACATTCTGGTCCTGTAGAGAGGTCACGTGAGATGGCAGTGTCAAGGGACTGGCAATAAATATGGATAGGAGACTTTATGTGGAAACAGTTTTAGGGAAGTCAGGGGAAAGAGGCAATGCAAGATGAGATGGAGATTTAAATCACCTGAGGATGAGGAGTTGCTCAGTGCAGAGGCTGGGAGAGGAAGGGAGGGGAAATATCTTGGTGAGAAACTCTGGATACGGTTTTGTGCGACGGTCGTGAATGAGGGTTTTAAAGGACGGGTGAGCGGAGTGGAACAAAGTGAGATGCTTGAATGAGGAGAAGGTTCCAAAGGAGTCGGTTTTGATCAAGTGAGAAAAGATGACCAAGATATCAGAATTTCCTGGTCTTCAAATCGTATCGTAGGATCTCCAGGCAGGCAGTAAGGGCCTTTGTTTAACATCTTCTCCGAAGGATGGCACATTTGGCTCTTTACAGCGCTAAAACAGCAGGCATAAAAATAGTTTCCCAATGATTTTCATAGTTGGCTTTTAAGATTTCTATGATATGTAATTGATTATCTATAATGTACTTGTTCAAACGACATCTATTTTATTTTTAAGACCCCAGAACATTCAAAACCTACTCAAACTGAAATAATCCGAACTAGAACAGCAAGCCCTCGCAGGTTGGCAAGTAGTGGTCCTGCTATCGATGCCAGGTTCCACCTTCCTCCAAGAATCCATCGCTGTTCTGACCCTGGACTTACAAATGGTATTTTGTTTTCTTTAGATGTGATTTAACATGGTCTTGTGCAGTTCAACTTTCAGGTGAATTGGCCTGAAAGATCACTAGATGGCCTGGTAATTTTAGTACTTTTGAGCTGAATAATATTAAACAAACTGAATCCTAAATTTATACCACAAGAGGAATTCCATATTTATCAGAAAGGTACTGTGCTAAAGTTCATTGTCTCAGTTTGTGCATGTTCACCAAAGTTTTGCATCACATGGTTAGCCTATTTTAAACAAATATCCAAATTGATGGCTTCCACATTGCCAGTTATGTGGTCTATATTGCAAATAGCATACTTCAATACACTGTTTGCTATCTATCATTTTAGCATTCACTCCACAGTTTTAAAAATAGCATTCAGACAAACAAAATGACAATCTGATTTATGCAGATTTTAGCAAAAATTCTTAAGTTCTGAGGTGTCACTTAACAAATCCACAGAATATATGTTTTATACATTGGCCATGCCAGTATTGCCACGAAATTGAAACATTCAAGTTTGCAATTGTTTTCAGCATTTTGCCGAATTTGTTTGAAGGTGGTCCAAGTCAATTTGCACCTCCACTTTTTTGACAGTTAGTCAAATGTTTGTCTTGTATTAAACAGACTAACTGATGAGGTGTGTGGTTATGTTATAGTATTCTGACATTGAATGATGCCTTTGGGCCACAGTCTACCCAGCAAGAAGACTAGACTTGTGATAACTAATTGTATTTTGCTTATTTAACTGAAGAATTGTCATGCAGTAATCATGGTTAGTGCTTTGGCAGTGTCCATATTAATGTTTTCAGTACAATGCTAGGAAATTCTCAATTTGAGAGCTGTTTTTTTAAACATAAATCTATAAAACTTAATAAAATATAAGAGCTACAAATTTTGTGTCTCTTTTTAAACATTTTCTGATTGTTCCCGTTTTTCCTCCCCAGCGGATAGGTATGATCTCCCAATTAATGGAGCAAAAACTTCACTCTTCAGCCAATACTTTAGCCTTTGCTCTCAATCTACAACTTGAAATCTTGATTGTACAGTTTGAAATTAGCTAATTGTTTGCTGAAGTAATCATTTTTATGTGATTTATAAATTAGATTTAAAAAAATTATCCGGACACTTTGGTCTTTTGATTCAGTCAGCTGTGTATTTGACTTGCTCCCAAATAGTCAGCTATGCTCTGCTAAATGATGCATCAAGCTAGTAAAAAATACAAAGCCAATCATTTGTATCACAAATACATGAAAGCTTAAATTTTACTACAACATATGTGCTAACTATATTTAAGTCCTTCCTTTGTTTTCAGTACTTTTCGTATTTTCCTTTAGCTAAGAATCTATCTAAAATGAAAACATTTGCCATATTGGTCACATGCAGAACAAAAATACTTCCATAAGGGGCCTGGTCTTCATGCTGTTTTGAATTTAAAGATTGCATTTTGATCATGCATCTCATGGATGCTAGTGGTCCTCCTGTGCTGAAATGTAAATGTAGTGCCTGGCTCCCTCTGGCCAGCACATGGAGAAATGTATGTATAAGTTGCAGAGCATGCTTGACTCATCTGATCTGGATTGCTTGATTGAATTAATGACTCTTTGCTGCTTCTGCATGCTTTGATTAAAACAGCTGAAGGAGAATACAAGGAAAAACCAGTCAAGAAATTCATCGAACAAGGTGTGAACTGCAACTTCTGATTTTAAATTCAATACTTGGGAATGTTCACCAGTTTATTACGAGTACTAAAATTGATTATTTTTGTAATCTGTTTAATCTGATGAAGGAATCAAATAATCTCAACAATTTCCCTCAAAAAAAGAATGTTGCACGTTTCTTTCCTGAAAATGTTAAAAAGCTATGTTACTGCTCTTGTAAGTGTTTAGTAGAAAAATATTCAATCTGCTACCTGGAATGTGCTGACTCTGATACTCTGAAATGTCTGCATGTCACCACACTGCACAGCATTGAGACATTATAGAAATATGCTTGACAGGATTTTGATCAAATAATTCTGCTGTTGATGCAATAAATGTTACTGATTTAATTTGGGGTTTTAATGACTTGCTAAAGGATTGCTATTTTGGCTTGGTTCACAAAATTACATTTATATGTAGTGGTTTGTGATTTGATTTCTCCCTGCCCCCCCTACACATACATACATACACACACACACACACACACACACACACATTGCCACTGTCCCACTGATCGCTCAATAAATCAGTAATCAAATACAGGGGTTTTCAGTTCCATCCCAAATCAGGGAAATGTATAACGTAACATCTAATACAGTGCAGTAACAGAGCTTGGGGACAGGTGGCAGTGTATGGTGGCATATATAACACTTTGAATGTCTTGTTGGGCAGTTACAGCAGCAGCCACTGGCTTATTGGCTATGAACCTGACGGCACCAACATGTATGTTGGTTTGAACAGCCATCTCATTTTTAAACTCTAAAGTGAAAGTCATGTCTTTCGTAACTTTCAGTGAATAGATTGCATTTTAACCTGATGAAACTTGATCAATTTTCAGTTGATATGTTCAAAATAAAATCAATAACCATTAAGAGTTTAGTGTGACCAGCTGAATGTTTGCATGATGTCAAAAGGTGAATCATTTTAAATAATGCTAGAATAACATTTGAACATTTATTTGCTTTTAATGTGCCAAAGATACCATGAGTCAGGATGGTTATATATATCCTCCTCCAGTCTCGAGGCTTCTATCACCACAGAATCTTGCAGCACAAGCTGTCCCTCATCCATACTCTCCTTTATTGCATCCTTTCGTTGGACAGCACATTCTGTCAGTCAAACAGTTTACTAAAGACCAGGTAATCACTATCTTTATTGCTTTTAATTTTTTTAATTTCCAATTTTTTATCGTATAACGTTTCTGTCCTTGTACTAATCTCACTTGTGTCGTGAAATTGATTGCTGATTGACGTGAACCAGTTTAAAACCGGTTGAGGATTGGGGGGCTGATATTGCTGTCTTAATGACTTAAGGAATTGTGTTGCATCCCAACATTTAACCAAACTCCAGTTGCACACTGGTTTTCTTACAAAGCAGGCACATTGGGCTCTGCTCATGGGAGAAAAACCATTCTGCACCATACCAACTTTCTAGAAAATTAATTCAATTCGGCAAATGATTTCTCAACTGACAGTATTTAACACTTTTATAAAGAATAATCAGCTACTGACTCTGAATGATTCTGCTTTTAGTAACCATTCATAGTCATGCCAAACTTTTATAAGAACTGTTTCACATAGCCTAGGTTTCTTTCTTCCTTCCCTTTTATTTCAAAAAATGAAACATTATGGAACAGTTTACAGTTGAATCGGAAAAACTAGCAAAAAATTAACTGTCCACGTATAAACATTGTTTTAATTTTAAATTTTCCAAACTCATCTTTTGCAAAAGAAAACAAAATATTCTGGTTTTCACACTGGTACAGTACTGATATATATTCTCAACACCAGCATTTACACTGACTGCCTAATTGTATTTGTATAGTAATTTAACAAATTCCTTTTTTCCAGAAGTAGATGTTCACTAATGATATTTATGACGTGTTCCCACATTGCATAACGTTGTGTAGTACATAGTTGCAGCTTTCAAATATTGTCCATTGTGAACATCTGCAATGCTGTAAAGTGGTCCTAGAAGAAACAATGGTGTCATTTGATATTTTGTGTTTGTAAGTGATATGCAAGTAGAACAAGTCCTTCTGGTCAGACGAGTAGTGCAGAATATCATGGCTGTTTTTTGGAACACACTCCATAAATAGATTATAAACATTCATGTGATTGGACATGGGTGCCTTATTTCCATTGTACCTTTCAGGCTTGCTCAGGTTGCATTTAAATGGGCATCGGAAAGAGGGGAGCCTTAAGTACTACACAGTTAGATCTACTTCCACGAATCTGTGTGTTAATCTAAGGACCTTTCAAGGCCCTAGTTGAATCCATAGTCATTAGCAACAGTAGAAGATCTTGTATGCCACATTGCTGTTCTTAATCACTCTATATCCAATCTTCATTATTAGTTTTGATTGTGAATGATGCATCTACATTAGCGTCAACCTGTCTGTACATGTGTCGATAGATGTATGCTTTCACCAATCAGTTCAGCTGTACCAGGCAGAGCATGATAAAGGACCACTACATCTACATGGCCTGTGCCGAATCTAAGTCTCAGCTTTCTGTATTATTGAAAGCTTTATGGGCCCAAGTTTCCACACGATAAAAAACGGGCACCCCTCCGAGCTGAGTGCCCGTTTTTCGCGCCTAAAACGGCAATTCTGGAGCGTTCTGCAGCTCCTTGTCTGCCTGGCGCGGCGCCCGGGGGGCGGAGACTACACTCGTGCCGATTTTGTAAGTGGGATGGGGCGAGTACTATTTAAATTAGTTTCTTTCCTGCCGGCAACGCCGCGCGTTGGAGCGTTCACGCACGCGCAGTGTGAAGGAAACATTGGCACTCGGCCATTTTTGTAGTTCTTTGTAGCTGTTTAATTTTTGAACATTTTTTAATAAAAGCACATTGACATCAGCACTTGCAGCCTTCTCACTGTCTCCTCCCCCCCCCGCGGGAAGAACGGGCACCTCCTCCCCCCCCCCCTCCCTCCCCCCCCCCCCCCCCTCCGCGGGGAAGAACGGGCGCCTCAGGCTGACTGCAGCATTCTCCGTGCCTGAAGCACTTTCACACAGGTAGGAAGATGGTTTATTTAATCTTTTCTTTGCTTATAAATGTTTATTCAGGTTGGATTTATTTGTAGAAGTATAAATAAGGATTTATTGTAGAATTTAATGACTTCCCTTCCCCCCCCCCCCCCCCCCACCTCGTTCTGGACGCCTAATTTGTAACCTGCGCCTGATTTTTTTTAATGTGTAGACAAGGTTTTTTCTTCCTAGCCCCCCTCCCTGCCTGTCTCCATTACCTGGAGTGCTGCCTAGAGTGCTGTGCTTTGTTACCTCTGTTATTGTACCAATTTAGTCTCTGTCTCCTCCATCAAAAGAATTGAGTTGAGAACCCAGAAAATGGCTTTGAGTATTGGGCTGGAAATTTGAGGTACCATAAGAAAGTTTTAAAAGTATTAACACGATTTAATTAGGATATTTCATAATTTAAATTGTATATAAGAGAATAAATTTACAGAATGAAACATATAACTGTGGTACATGATCGAACATTTAGTCATTGTTAGCAACTTCGACTGTATCCGAATAATATAACATTAAAGCTGTTAACAAGTTAGCTGAATCCCTCTGCTGTTAAGAGAGCTAAAAATGTTAGTCCCGCAACAGTTAAAAGCTTACGACATATTGATTTGTATACTATAATAGAGTTGTAGAGGTAGCTGGTTTCCCCGATCTATCAACTATATTGAAAGTTGCATTCTGAAGAGTCCAGGTAATAATGTAATTGTAAATATTAATTGCTAATGTGTGTATGCAGTCTGTGTGATGTAAGAATTTATTTGTATACATCATATTTCTGACCAGTGTTTCTTGTTTGTAGTTGTCCCATTTGTTCAATGTTGCTCATAACCTACGTTTAACAGTGCAGAAGGATCGTAGCTTGGACATTCTAAAGGTTTGTTTTAAAGTAATTTTAATTGATTTATGACATTTATCCCAGAGGCTGAACATTTTCACATAGTGTGCTTCAATCGTCTAATTTTAATTATATTTGTGATTTTGCTCGGGCTGGTTCCTCTTAAAGTGACTTTGCATTTGTTCAGGATGATGTACTTATCCCAGATTGTGTCTCTTCTGGTGTACCCCAGGGATCCATCCTTGACTCCCTCATTTCACAATTTACATGCTACCGATTAGCGATATCCATGCTGACAACACTCAACTCTATCCATCTACCTCTCTGTTGATCCAAAGGCTGTTTGAGAAGCTCAGCGTACTTCTGAACCCTGAACTGAGCTTCATCACGCACATCCACTCTTACAAAGACAGCTTTCTTCCACCATGCAACACTTTCCATCTCTGCTCCGACCCTACTTCATCATCGCTCCTGTGGCCCTGCTTCAAGTTATAATTCAATCAAAACCGCACAGCCTGCCTTCACAATGACACACAAGTTCTAAACTCCCATCCTCTCCAAGCTCCACTGGATCCCCATGCTCACATCTTGTATCCACATATACATCTTCCACTTTGCTTACTCCTTGTCCTCCATTCCATCATTGGTGGCCACACATTCAGTCACTTTGTTTCTATCTTCAGGTACTCCATGAAGTTCCCTCTGCCACATCCTGCTTTCAAAGCCCCCTTCTCTATGACGGCATTCCTTATTTTTTTTTTCTTTTTCTCTCCTCAACGTTCATGTTTTATCATCAATGTAACATGCTTTGTGATATCTACCATTACATGAGAAATGCTATAGAAATCCACCTTATTATAGTTCTTCCTGTAATTTTTGAAAACCTTTCCCACTAGCCAAAAAATAAGATCCATGTAATGTTGGGAGTAAGAAAATCTATTCTTGGAGATTCAACTGAAGTCCAATCCATAGGAGAGTTAAATGTGTGTGTGTGTGTGTATATGTATACACAGTCTCATATATGTTGACATCTCGTGTGCAGAGAATAATCTGAAGGAAAAGGTTCATTTTTTAATTAACAAGATATTTTACTATTTTTAAATTAAATTCTCAGCAAAAAATAGTTGTTACTCAATTTATTAAACCAGCCAGTTGCACATTAGTATGTCTGACAGCTGATGCACAAAATATCAATTTTGAACAGACCAAAATTTAAACTGCAATTCATTGTTGTTTGCAGTACAAAATCTGAAGCTGCAGTCGGCACAAACATGTTGATAAAAGTAGAGACTGGCTTCTCAAATTCAATCATCTGGATTTGAGCTCTGACTGACTGACTGACTGATTTGGTTTGAACTAGTGTGAGATTGGTAACTCAGTTCTACTCCACACATTTCACCCAGACTTTCAAATCCTATTTTGTATTAGAGCGCTAACTGCTGCAGCAATAAAATAAACACTGGTTTGTCTTCTAGACAGAGTAATTGTCTGATTAAAATATGCAAGAACAGCAAACTAATATTCATTCAGTTTGTCTATATACACTATGTAAATCATGAAAGCTGTATTTGAGCGTGAAGACCTAACAATCTCAAATGATTTAAAAGCATCAGAATAAGTTGCCAGTAGCAGAGATCCCAACTCTAATGTTTATTTTCTCACAACAGGGGAAAGTTATGGCCTCCATGTTTTATGAAGTCAGCACAAGAACAAGTAGTTCATTTGCTGCTGCCATGCACCGGCTTGGTGGTTCAGTGATTCATTTTTCAGAAGCTACTTCATCTGTACAGAAAGGGGAGTCTCTCTTGGACTCGGTGCAGACAATGAGTTGCTATGTGGATATAGTGGTTCTTCGCCATCCTGAGCCAGGTGCAGTTGAGGTATGTATTTGAATCTCCTGGGTACAGAATATTACTTGATAGTTTAATTTTCAGGGCTTCTTCAGCAGCAGAGAATTGGTGACATTAAATGTTTGTCTTTTTGTCTGATGTAAAATTTGTAAAATTGAACAAAAATATAGGCATTGGTTTGTTAGTCATAAAGCCAAAAAATATGGACACTAAAACAATGATGCAGTTTTATTACTTTTTGATGCTTCTACTGCCTGTATTTTGTACTTTTTGTTTTGTAAATGGGAGCTAATTTTATTCAGCTACATTGTTTTGTCATCCAGCAAAAGATAATGTTACAAAAAGGAAGATACCAGTGTGCTGTTATAAGTACAGTTAGAAAAGGTTATGGTGTTTATATTTTTTTTAAATAGATTTTTTTTAAAGTTAACCAATCAGAAGCCCCAATTTGGTTGATTTTGATCATAAATTTAACATACAATTGTGTAAGGATAATTTTAAAGAAAATTTTGTTTTGTGCCTGAAGTATAAAAGCATGATATGATTCTTTCAAGGTTCCTCAGTATAAATGAGGATACTCCTAATACTTGGGTATATGCAGGAAGTTGTTGCAGAACAATGGCTTAATTTGTAAATCTTATTTCCCAGGTATTGAGGAAATATTTCCAAGTTTGATTTTTGGATTGTTTTACGTTCATAAATTTAAAGTCAAATTTTGCTTTGCTTTGTCTGCAAGAGAGTATTCTTTTGCAATTGGAAGTTTTAGCTTCAACTCTACTAGTGTCTTGTAGGAGATGGTTGCAGACTGGTACTGCTGCCATACCACAGGCTAATTTCCTACAGCATCTCTGGTAACAGCCTGGTAGAAAGTAGAAAATGATGCAAGATATACAAAATTAATGGAACAATTAAGTGCTGATTCCAATGTATAAACATGATGGGGCAGAACTGGTGAAGAGAAGAATCTACATTAATACAGAGTTATCAAGATTTTGAGTGAAAATGTCTGGCAATCAAGATGAAGGAAATTTAAGGGATTTAGCTAAGGAGAAACCGTTTCACTTTCTCATTTCTTTTACAAAGTATTGTTCAAGTTCTGCACTGTATTTTTTGAAATTTCTTGATTTGTAGAAATATAATTTGACATAAAAATGAGATTTATTTCACTTGTATTTGAAGAAACTTTAAGCAAAAATACTTTGGTTATGTGACATCAGACTGGTCTGGATTGGCTTCGATCTTGAATGTGTTGCTTACTGTAATTTTCATTCCTTGTATTTGTGATTGTGCATGTTTTTGACTTCACTTAAAGTTCAATTCCAATACTTAAGAACTTGTGTGCACCCGCTTCTTTCAGCTTGCTGCTAAACATAGCCGAAAGCCTATTATTAATGCAGGAGATGGTGTAGGTGAGCACCCCACTCAGGCTTTGCTTGATATTTTCACTATTCGTGAGGAGCTGGGGACTGTGAATGGAATGACGGTAAGATAGTTTTTTTGTGTGTAATTGCTTTATGATAGAACAATATTGATTTCAATCTCCTTTAATCCAATTAACATAGTTTGGAATATAGATTGTGGATAGCACTGGGTTCATTTTGCACCATTCGCACCTCAATCTTTTGTCCGATACTGCTAAACTGTCAATATTCCTTAACTTGTATTAAACCTATTGACTATTACAGATTATAGGGCCCAAGTTTCGAGCCGCGCCGAGAACGGAGCAGTCCCGACCTGGACGCCCGTTTTTCGCGCCACAAAGTGCGCCTAAAAAAAACCTCCGTTTTCTCCACCTCCCTGCAGGTCTTCTGGCCCTCGGCGCAGCAGGAGCTGTAGGGGGCAGAGCTAGGTCCCTGCGCTGAAAACAGTGCCGGGACCTCTGCACATGCGCGCTACAGTGGGCACGCAAGTGCAGTCGCTCCAGGCGCCCGAAACTGTGTGGGAGGGCCCGAAGCACGCAGCCCCTAGCCCTGGCCGAATGGCCTCACTGGGGCTGCGTGAATAAGGCTCCTCCCACGGCCAGCTCCTGCTTCCTCCCGACCCGGCCCGATTCCCGCTTCCCGCCTCCGGACCGGACCCGACTCCCGCTCCCCCCCGCCCCCGCCGACTGGACCCGACCCGACTCCCACTCGCTCCCGCCCCCGCCCCCGGACTGGATCCGACCTGACCTCCCTCTCCTTCCCTTCCCCCAACCCGAACCGAACCGACCTCCCTCCCACCACCCCCCCGACCCGACCCAATGCCACCTACCTGTAAATCTGGTGCTGGGGACGGGCCCTGCCCAAAGTCTTCAGCCTCCCTCCCCGTTCTCCTTTCCCCCCCACCCAATCTCCTTCCCCCCCCCCATCTCCTTCCCCGCCCCCCCATCTCCTTTCTCCCACTTCTCCCCTTTATCCCCTTCTCCCCCATCCCTCCCCCTTCCCTCCCTCTGCTCCCCCCTCTCTCCCTCTACCCCCTCCTCCCCCTCCCTTCGCTGTCAGAAACACAGACACTGACAAGACAGAGAATGAGAGACACACAGACAGATGGAGAGATAGAGACACACTGGGGGGGGGGGGGCATCCCAGCACGCTGTTGGAGGGCTCCCGGTGCTGCAATCGCTAAGTAGAAAATGTTTTATTTATTGATTTTAAAAAAAAATTATTTCTTATTAATTTTTTTGGAATGATTTATTGGTTGATTTATTGATGTATTTATCATTTATTATTGATGATGGCTCTTTATTTGTAAAACTGAAGTGTTTAATGTTTGTAAACTTCCCTTTAAACCCCCTCCCCCAACACCATTCCCTACGCCTGATTTGTAACCTACGCCTGATTTTCTAAAGTGTAGACAAGGTTTTTTCGAGCGTACAAAAATCTTCACTTGCTCCATTCTAAGTTAGTTTGGAGTAAGTTTTCACTGACGAAACTTTGAAAACAGGCGTAAGTGGCCGGACACGCCCCCTTTTGAAAAAAAAATTCTGTTCCAAAGTGAAACTGTTCTAACTGACTAGAACTGGAGCAAACTAAATGACGAGAATTCCGATTTCTAAGATACTCCGTTCTACACCAGTTGCTCCTAAAAAATCAGGAGCAAATCATGTGGAAACTTTGAACCATAGAGCCTCTACTGCCACGTTAATGTGCAACTGAGATGCTGTCTTTTTTTTTAATTGGTTTGACATAAATCCAGGGTGTTATGAATCCATTGTGTGCTAAAGTGCAATAAGTCAAAGATGCCATTACTTTGGATTCATAAAACTATAACTTTATACATTGACAAAAGTTATGAAAGCATTTGAATGCAGTGTGTAACCATATTATCTAGCATTATAGTTGCCCTAAGAATCTCCAACTACCGACTACATCTTGCAGACATTTGTTTTATCAATAATCCTGTACTAAAAGGTTTTTGTTTTACAATGAGTGAGTGTGCATCGTTATATTATCACTGGATATCGTCAGGTCACATGTTGAGACAGAAAGGAAAAGGAGGTGGGGTAGCTCAATTGATAAAGGATGGAATCACTGCAATAGTAAGAAACAATATTGGCTCAAATGATAAGGATGTTGAAACAGGTTGGGTGGAGATAAGGAACAATAAGGGGAAAAAGCCACTGGTGAACATGGTCTATAGGCTCCCTAGCAGTAGCAACTTTGTTGGTCGGAGCATAAACCAGGAAATAGTGGGGGCTTGTAAAAAGGGAACAGCAATAATCATGGGTGATTTTAACCTCTATATTGATTGGACAAATCAAATTGGTCAGGGTAGTCTTGAGGAGGAGTTCATAGAGTGTATAAGGGATGGGTTCTTTGAGCAGTATGTAACGGAACCAACCAGAGGGCTAGCTATCTTAGATCTGGTCCTGTGTAATGAGAAAGGATTAATAAACAATCTCCTAGTAAAGGATCCCCTTGGAATGAGTGATCATAGCATGATTGAATTTCAAATTCAGATGGAGGGTGAGAAAGTTGGATCTCAGGGCTCTGAGCTAGTTAGAGTGGGTGAGAGCTCAGATGAACAGGACCCCAAGAAAGAATGCAAAAGGCAGGAGGCAACAGATCAGAGTAGCACTGGGGTAAGTGTAAACCACAAGGTGATAGGAAGGGACAATATGTATGAATATAAAGGGGCTGCAGGAGGGGTCAAAACTAAATATCATGGTTTAAAAACTAGTATTAAAACACTCTACCTAAACGCACGTAACATTCGAAATAAAGTAAATGAGTTGACGGCACAAATCATTACAAATGGGTATGATTTGGTGGCCATTACAGAAACGTGGTTGCTGGGTGGCCAAGACTGGGAATTAAACATACAGGGGTATCTGACAATTCGGAAGGATAGACAAGAAGGGAAAGGAGGTGGGGTAGCTCTTTTAATAAAGGATGATATCAGGGCATTTGTGAGAGATGATATTGGCTCTAATGAACAAAATGTTGAATCATTGTGGGTAGAGATTAGAGATAGTAAGGGGGAAAAGTCATTGGTGGCCGTAGTTTATAGGCCCCCAAATAATAACTTCACGGTGGGGCGGACAATAATCAAGGGAATAATGGAGGCATGTAAAAAAGGAACGGCAGTAATCATGGGGGATTTTAACCAACATATCGATTGGTCAAATCAAATCGCACGGGGTAGCCTTGAGGAGGATTTCATAGAATGCATACGGGATTGTTTCTTAGAACAGTATGTTACAGAACCTACAAGGGAGCAAGCTATCTTAGATCTGGTCCTGTGTAATGAGACAGAAATAATAAACGATTGAGTAAAAGATCCTCTCGGAATGAGTGATCACAGTATGGTTGAATTTGTAATGCAGATTGAGGGTGAGGAAGTAGTGTCTCAAACGAGCGTACTATGCTTAAACAAAGGTGACTACAGTGGGATGAGGGCAGAGTTAGCTAAAGTAGACTGAGAACACAGACTAAACGGTGGCACAATTGAGGAACAGTGGAGGACTTTTAAGGAGCTCTTTCATAGTGCTCAACAAAAATATATTCCAGTGAAAAAGAAGGGCGGTAAGAGAAGGGATAACCAGCCGTGGATAACCAAGGAAACAAAGGAGAGTATCAAATTAAAAGCCAATGTGTATAAGGTGGCCAAGGTTAGTGGGAAGCTAGAAGATTGAGAAAATTTTAAACGACAGCAAAGAATGACTAAGAAAGCAATAAAGAAAGGAAAGATAGATTACGAGGGAAAACTTGCGCAAAACATAAAAACAGATAGTGAAAGCTTTTTACCGATATATAAAACGGAAGAGAGTGACTAAAGTAAATGTTGGTCCCTTAGAAGATGAGAAGGGGGATTTAATAATGGGAAATGTGGAAATGGCTGAGACCTTAAACAATTATTTTGCTTCGGTCTTCACAGTGGAAGACACAAAAACCATGCCAAAAATTGCTGGTCATGGGAATGTGGGAAAGGAGGATCTTGAGACAATCACTATCACTAGGGAGGTAGTGCTGGACAGGCTAATGGGACTCAAGGTAGACAAGTCCCCTGGTCCTGATAAAATGCATCCCAGGGTATTAAAAGAGATGGCGGAAGTTATAGCAGATGCATTCGTTATAATCTACCAAAATTCTCTGGACTCTGGGGAGGTACCAGCGGATTGGAAAGCAGCTAATGTAACGGCTCTGTTTAAAAAAGAGGGCAGACAAAAGGCAGGTAACTATAGGCCGGTTAGTTTAACATCTGTAGTGGGGAAAATGCTTGAAGCTATCATTAAGGAAGAAATAGCGAGACATCTAGATAGGAATAGTGCAATCAAGCAGACGCAACATGGATTCATGAAGGGGAAATCATGTTTAACTAATTTACTGGAATTCTTTGAGAATATAACGAGCATGGTGGATAAAGGTGTACCGATGGATGTGGTGTATTTAGATTTCCAAAAGGCATTCGATAAGGTGCCACACAAAAGGTTACTGCAGAAGATAAAGGTACACGGAGTCAGAGGAAATGTATTAGCATGGATAGAGAATTGGCTGGCTAACAGAAAGCAGAGAGTCGGGATAAATGGGTCCTTTTCGGGTTGGAAATCGGTGGTTAATGGTGTGCCACAGGGATCGGTGCTGGGACCACAACTGTTTACAATATCCATAGATGACCTGGAAGAGGAGACAGAGTGTAGTGTAACAAAATTTGCAGATGACACAAAGATTAGTGGGAAAGCGGATTGTGTAGAGGACACAGAGAGGCTGCATAGAGATTTAGATAGGTTAAGCGAATGGGCTAAGGTTTGGCAGATGGAATACAATGTCGGAAAATGTGAGGTCATCCACCTTGGGGGAGAAAAACAGTAAAAGGGACTATTATTTGAATGGGGAGAAATTACAACATGCTGCAGTGCAGAGGGACCTGGGGGTCCTTGTGCATGAATCCCAAAAAGTTAGTTTGCAGATGCTGCAGGTAATCAGGAAGGCGAATGTAATGTTGGCCTTCATTGCGAGAGGGATGGAGTACAAAAGCAGGGAGGTCCTGCTGCAACTGTACAGGATATTGGTGAGGCCGCACCTGGAGTACTGTGTGCAGTTTTGGTCACCTTACTTAAGGAAGGATATACTCGCCTTGGAGGGGGTACAGAGACGATTCACGAGGCTGATTCCGGAGATGAGAGGGTTACCGTATGATGATAGATTGAGTAGACTGGGTCTTTACTCGTTGGAGTTCAGAAGGATGAGGGGTGATCTTATAGAAACATTTAAAATAATGAAAGGGATAGACAAGATAGAGGCAGAGAGGTTGTTTCCACTGGTCGAGGAGACTAGAACTAGGGGGCACAGCCTCAAAATACGGGGGAGCCAATTTAAAACCGAGTTGAGAAGGAATTTCTTCTCTGAGGGTTGTGAATCTGTGGAATTCTCTGCCCAAGGAAGCAGTTGAGGCTAGCTCATTGAATGTATTCAAATCACAGATAGATAGATTTTTAACCAATAAGGGAATTAAGGGTTATGGGGAGCGGGTGGGTAAGTGGAGCTGAGTCCACGGCCAGATCAGCCATGATCTTGTTGAATGGCGGAGCAGGCTCAAGGGGCTAGATGGCCTACTCCTGTTCCTAATTCTTATGTTCTAATGTTATGTAACCAGCATGCTAAGCTTAAATAAAGGAGACCATGAAGGTGTGAGGGCAGAGTTGGCTAAAGTGGGCTGAGAAAATAGATTAAAGTGTAGGACGGTCGACGAACAGTGGTGGACATTTAAGGAGATATTTCACAACTCAAGAAAAATATATTCCTGTGAGGAGGAAAGGGTGTAAGAGAAAAGAAATACAGGATGGTATCCAATTAAAACAAGGGCATACAAAGTGGGCAAAACTAGTGGGAGGACAGAAGACTGGGAAGCTTTTAAAAGCTAGCAAAGAATGACTAAAAAATGATTAAGAAGGGGAAGATAGTCTATGAAAGTAAACTCGCACAAAATATAAAAACAGATAACAAGAGTTTCTATAGGTATATAAAAAGAAAAAGAGTGGCTGAAGTAAATGTTTGGTCCCTTAGTGGACGAGACCGGGGAAATTAGTAATGGGGAACATAGAGATGTCAGAAACTGAACAAATATTTTGTATCAGTCTTTACGGTAGAGGACACTAACACTGTTCCAACAGTGGATAGTCAAGGGGCTATTGGGGGGGAGGAACTTAACACAATCACTAAGGAGGTGGTACTCAGTAAGATAATGTACTAAAGGCAGATAAATCCCCTGGACCTGATGGCTTGCATCCTAGGGTCTTAAGGGAAGTAGCGGCAGGGATCGTGGATGCATTGGTTGTAATTTACCAAAATTCCCTGGATTCTGGGGAGGTCCCAGCAGATAGGCAAACCGCAAATGTAACGTCCCTATTTAAAAAAGGAGGCCGACAAAAAGCAGGAAACTATAGACCAGTTTGTCCAACATCTGTGGTTAGGAAAATGTTGGAGTCCATTATTAAAGATGCAGTAGCAGGACATTTGGAAAAGCAACATTCGGTCAGGCAGAGTGATAAAGGGGGAACCAGTGGATGTGGTGTATTTGGACTTCCAGAAGGCATTTGACAAGGTGCCACATAAAAGGTTACTGCACAAGATAAAAGTTCACGGGGTTGGGGGTAATGTATTAGCATGGATAGAGGATTGGCTAACTCACAGAAAACAGAGAGTCGGGATAAATGGTTCATTCTCTGGTTGGCAACCAGTAACTAGTGGGGTGCCGCAGGGATCAGTGCTGGGACCCCAACTATTTACAATCGATATTAACGCCTTGGAAGAAGTGACAGAGTGTAACGTAGCCAAGTTTTCTGACAATACAAAGATGGGAGGAAAAGCAATGTGCGAGGAGGACACGAGAAATCTGGAAAAGAACATAGACAGGCTAAGTGAGTGGGCAAAAATTTGGCAGATGGAGTACACTGTTGGAAAGTGTGAGGTCATGTACTTTGGCAGAAAAAATCAAAGAGCAAGTTATCAAATTAAGAAAGATTGCAAAGTGCTGCAGTACAGCAGGACCTGGGGGTACTTGTGCATGAAACACAAAAGGATAGTATGCAGGTACAGCAAGTGATCAGGAAGGCCAATAGAATCTTGGCCTTTATTGCAAAGGAGATGGAGTATAAAAGCAGGGAAGTCTTGCTACAGCTATACAGGGTATTTGTGAGGTCACACCTGGAATACTGCGTGCAGTTTTGGTTTCCATATTTACGAAACGATATACTTGCTTTGGAGGCAGTTCAGAGAAGGTTCACTAGGTTGATTCCAGGGATGAGGGGGAAAGTTTGAGTAGGTTGGGCCTCTACTCATTGGAATTCAGAAGAATGAGAGGTGATCTTATCGAAACATGTAAGATTATGAGGGGGCTTGACGAGGTGGATGCAGAGAGGATGTTTCCACTGATGGGGGAGACGAGAACTAGAAGGCATGATCCTAGAATAAGGGGCCGCCCGCCCATTTAAAACAGAGATGAGGAGAAATGTTTTCTTCGGGTTGTAAATTTGTGGAATTCACTGCCTCAGAGAGCTGTGGAAGCTGGGACATTGAATAAATTTAAGACAGAAATAGACAGTTTCTTAAACGATAAGGGGTTATGGGGAGCGAGCAGGGAAGTGGAGCTGAGCTCCTGATCAGATCAGCCATGATCTTATTGAATGGTGGAGCAGGCTCGAGGGGCCGTATGGCCTACTCCTGTTCCTATTTCTTATGTTCTTATGATACGGACCAATAGAATTTGGCACATGCATGGAAAATATCAGTCTGAAGCTGCACTTAAAGCACTCCTCGAAGATTTATGAGAAACATTTAAAGACATTTTTTTTCACCAATTGTAATTTTAATTTGTTAATAGATCACAATGGTTGGAGATCTGAAACATGGGCGAACGGTACATTCGCTGGCCTACCTTCTCACATTATACCGTGTTAATCTTCGATATGTTACTCCCAGAAACCTTCGGATGCCCCCAAATATCATACATTTTCTGGCTTCTAGAGGAATCAAGCAGGTGAGCAAAACTGAAAAAGAATATATTAACCTGAGTTTAATTTGAAAGTGCTTACTATAAAAAATCGTATTTAATATTAGATCTGTTGTGTGTCTTGTAAACAGGTTCTGAGAACTGGCCTCTTAACCTTATAATTTAGGATCATTCAATACCTTAGTTATGGTTTAAAATTTGTTAATACTGTTTTGCTATTTACTGCCTAACGTGTATATTAACACTCGTTTGCATGCACAGGAAGAATTTGACAGTCTGGAAGACGCTCTGCCAGATACTGATGTGTTATACATGACTAGGATTCAAAAAGAAAGATTTGCCTCTGAAGAAGAATATGAAGCGGTAACGATAAGCATATACTATATAAAATCATAGGAGTTTTTCCACCCATGCCCCATTTGATGTTCAAAGATAGAATTCTGGTTACATTTAAATTTTCTGCTTCTTGAACAAACTTATCCATTTAGAACCCAATATAATTTATAAACTTTTTTTGAAATCTCCTTGTTGAAAAGGTAGTAACTCTTGCTGTCACCGCATTCTAAAAGCCCTTTGTATATTCACAGCTTACATTTTGAATTGCTCCCTATGCCTGTTACTGCTGTTGGCGTGACCACGATTATTTTGCTTTTAGTTTAAATTTCAGTTCAAGATGCCAATAATTAATCCTAGGAATATTAATTTCAGTAATAATTGCCATGTGTGTAGATATAAGATCCCCAAAGCTGCCAGGAAAGCAGCGGAACTGTATAGGTGGAGATGGAAAATCAGGCACAGAGCCATTCTGCCCACCACCCCCAATAGAACTTCTTGGTATTTTCCATTGTGATAAAATGCTTGCCCATAAGGGTGGGCTCATTATTACAGCATGTAACTGAAGAAACTAACTTCCTGTGACTCGCTAGTGCTCAGCATTGCTTACACCTTGAAGGCGGTGGTATGGGATATAATTTAGAATCATCCTTCCTGAAAGTGTTTGCACTGTGGCATGCACTGCAGCAAAATCCGCCGTCCGTCCCCCCGCCCCCCCCCCCCCCCCCCCGAGGTGGGTGCCTCTTTAGCACTGTAAATGGTGCCCATCTGAAATATGTTAATGCCACCACCTCGGCATATGCACTGGAGACAGGGGAGTGGCCAAGGGACGAGTGTAATTTACTCCTTATCCCCAAAAGACCTCCCACAGAATTTCTAGGTTGGGATCCCCCCAAATGTTTCCTCTGCTTCTGCTGTACTCCCAATTTTTAGGTTTGATTTCTATTTTTGTCTGTGAAGATGTGGTTGGGTGTCTGGCCTCATTTTACAGTTTTATATCCTCTCACCAGGACGTTACAGGGATGTACACTCAGCAACAGTGCCCGTACTATCTTTCATACTGCATAACTCCTTGCACTGCACATGCTGTCCAGATTTTCCCAAGAAAGCTTGCCATGACTGTCGGGACATTACTGCAAGGAGAAGGAAATTGATTACTAATGATCCCTTGGGAATCCAGTTCTCATTCAAAATAAAAGTACTCCTGTTCAGATAAATGCAGGACACCATAGCTGGCTTGGACAAATGCTACCTCAAAAGCACTGACCAATTCATGCTAATATCTCTAATGGTGGGAGAAAGGTGTTGTGGGCTTATGTGACTTGTACAGCCTCTCGGTCTGGCCAAAAGTCTTGGTACTGGAGGAGAGACCCTCCAATTCGGGCATGTATGAAGTCAGTCAGCAGTTAACAAAATCTCCAACCTTCATCTTCACACATTTACTGCTTAAAGTCTAGACCAAACTCGTAGGCCAGCTTCACACTCATTTTGGCCCCAAATAAGCCATTAATTAATAAGATGAGTTTCGAGGTTTTGGCCTAAAGTTGTTTTTATCACATTTGTGTCTGATCCCTTTTGATTCTTTTGAATGTTTCATATGTTTTGAAACTTGGATTGTCTGTTTTATTTCTAGTGCTTAATGAATGGTTTAACTTTCTAACACTGAACGAATTAGATTTCTGAGGTGTTTTTTTAAAAAAATAACTTCACAACATTCTTCAAGGGGAATCAGCAACATTTTAGTCCTGCACTTTGCTGCTAAAACTGTCCACAGCAGTCAAAAGAGCTTGATGCTTTTTTTTTTAAGTGCATATGATTTGTTTTTCTCCTATAATCTTAGTAATTCATGAATTAATTGTGATACTTTTTTTTCCCTTAAGTGTTTTGGACAGTTTATTCTCACTCCTCACATTATGACCAAAGGGAAGAAGAAGATGGTGGTTATGCATCCATTGCCACGAATTAATGAAGTTAGGTAAGCCATTCTGCAGATAAACAGTATGTGTGTGTATATATATGAATGTTCACACTGATACTTTGTATATGTCAATTGGGTATTATCTGCTACAGGCATTAACCTTCAGAAATATTGTATACCTAATTTCCTTACAAAATTGAATCAGATTGGAATTTAGTTGTGAATATTTACAAGATGAGGTAAAGTGAGGGAGAGACAGAATCTTATCAGTTTCTCAATGTAATTGCAATGCTGGATATATCTGAGTTGGCGATCAAGCAGAGTCAATGCATTTCATTGTGAAAGGCAAGAAATCTGGCAGCCAGATTGCCTCAGACTGTTCTTGCACATGCTGTGTAGTTCACTCTAGAGCAGCGTACGAAGAAGTCTGAGAGCAAGTTATTCTATTTAAATTATGGATTCACTACTTCATCACATTAATCTATATGAAACTTTGTTTTAACCTAGTGTATACCCTTATCCATTTAAATTGATTTTTTTTTCACGTGTTTTTTGGAGGGAGAAAGAATCCTCTCAAAATGCACCATTTCATTACTGGCAGTCTATCTGTGGAGTTGTTTGGACAAGCATGCATCCCAGCATTACCTTCCAGTGTGACGACAGATTCCACATGTAGCTGACAGCATCCAGCCCGACCTCACCACCACCTCTCTCAACCCCTCCACTGTTGTGATAACAGCCTGTTGTCCGACATCCAATCCTGGCTGTCAGATAAGCAGTCTGACAACAAATACAGTGCAGGGGTTAGAGAGGTGATGGAGAGGTAGACCTGGGTATTGTCAGCATACATGTGGCCACTGACCCTATGTCTTTGGATGATGAGGCCAGAATGCAGCATGTAGACAAGGAAGGAGAGTTAGTAAAGGATAGATCCTGGGTGACTCCAAAGTAAACCGTGCAGGGACAGGAAGAGAAGCCATTGCTGGATTTGCTCTGGCCATGATTGGAGTAAGAGTGGAACGAAGCTAGGGCAGTCCTCTGAGCTGGACAGTGGAAGAGAGGCAAGAGAGGAGGATGGTGTAGTAGACCAACAGCTGCAAGGGAATACAAGGAAGGATAATGCAGCACAGTCACAGAGGATGTCATTTGTTACTTTGGTTGTGACAGGGGCAAACACCTGATTGGAGATATTCAAAGGAGGAGTTGTGGAAACATGGATGTGGATTTGGGAGGCAACAACATATTTGAGTGCTTTGGAGAGAAAAGTGGGGTTGGCGATGGAGGTAGTACAGAGGGGTTGAGGGTGGGTTTTTTGGGTGTGCGGCCCACCCAAAAAAAATTAGGGTACTCTCCTACATTGTAATCTACGGAGCCTGGCAAAGGCTTTCTCTTGCTGCATCTTGTTTAAAAGCAGCCGATGTCTGTGACTGTACCTATTACTCTTCGTTCACAACCTGACCACCCTGCTGATGGCCTAGGACGAGAGATTTTCCAACACTAGTTACTTAGACAGGCTAACACATTGCTCAGCATTTAGTGTTTGGAGAATCAACATCAGAGCTTAGCTTAGCTTATTAGCATTTTAACCACCTTACACTTCCAAAAGTGAACACCTTTTGGTTTTACATCCAACATTTCAAGGTAACCTTTTTTCCCAAATCATTTCTGTGGAAAAACAACCAATTCCCAAAATGTGATGAATCATATTTGATCAGTGTTAAATGTTTTTAGTAAAATGTAATCTGAATGCCTACATGTATAACGTAATCGTAAGGAAGGACATTCGCTTAGATGATGTGGAATCTGTTTGGGTAGAGCTGCGGAATACCAAAGGGCAGAAAACGCTAGTGGGAGTTGTGTACAGACCACCAAACAGTAGTAGTGAGGTTGGGGACAGCATCAAACAAGAAATTAGGGATGCGTGCAATAAAGGTACAGCAGTTATCATGGGCGACTTTAATCTACATATAGATTGGGCTAACCAAACTGGTAGCAGTACGGTGGAGGAGGATTTCCTGGAGTGTATTGGGGATGGTTTTCTCGACCAATATGTCGAGGAACCAACTAGAGGGCTGGCCATCCTCGACTGGGTGATGTGTAATGAGAAAGAACTAATTAGCAATCTTGTTGTGCGAGGTCCCTTGGGGAGAAGTGACCATAATATGGTAGAATTCTTTATTAAGGTGGAGAGTGACACAGTTAATTCAGAGACAAGGGTCCTGAACTTAAGGAAAGGTAACTTCGATGGTATGAGACGTGAATTGGCTAGAAATAGACTGGCGAATGATACTTCAAGAGTTGGCGGTAGATAGGCAATAGCAGACATTTAACGATCACATGGATGAACTTCAACAATTATACATCCCTGTCTGGGGTAAAAACAAAACTGTGAAGGTGGTTTAACAGTGGCTAACGAGGGAAATTAGGGATAGTGTTAAATCCAAGGAAGAGGCATATAAATTGGCCAGAAAAAGCAGCAAACCTGAGGACTGGGAGAAATATAGAATTCAGCAGAGGAGGACAAAGGGTTTAATTCGGAGGGGGAAAATAGAGTATGAGAGGAAGCTTGTTGGGAACATAAAAACTGACTGCAAAAAGCTTCTGCAGATTTGTGAAGAGAAAAAGATTAGTGAAGACAAACGGAGGTCCCTTGCAGTCGGACTCGGGTGAATTTATAATGGGGAACAAAGAAATGGCAGACCAATTGAACAAATACTTTGGTTCAGTCTTCATGAAGGAAGACACATATAACCTACCAGAAATACTAGGGGACCGAGGGTCTAGCGAGAACGAGGAACTGAAGGAAATTGTGTTAGGGAAATTGATGGGGTTGAAGGCCGATAAATCCCCAGGGCCTGATAGTCTGCATCCCAGAGCACTTAAGGAAGTGGCCCTAGAAATAGTGGATGCAGTGGTAATCATTTTCCAACAGTCTATCGACTCTGGATCAGTTCCTATGGACTGGAGGGTAGCTCACGTAACTCCACTTTTTAAAAAAAAAGGAGGGAGAGAAAACGGGGAATTATAGACCAGTTAGCCTGACATCAGTGGTGGGAAAAATGTTGAAATCAATTGTTAAAGATGAAATAGCAGTGCATTTGGAAAGCAGTGACAGGATCGGTCCAAGTCAGCATGGATTTATGAAAGGGAAATTGTGCTTGACAAATCTGGAATTTTTTGAGGATGTAACTAGTAGAGTGGACAAGGGAGAACCAGTGGATGTGGTGTATTTGGACTTTCAAAATGCTTTTGACAAGGTCCCACACAAGAGATTAGTGTGCAAAATTAAAGCACATGGTATTGGGTGTAATGTATTAACGTGGATAGAGAACTGGTTGGCAGACGGGAAGCAGAGAGTAGGGATAAACTGGTCCTTCTCCGGATGGCAGGCAGTGACTAGTGGGGTGCCGCAGGGCTCAGTGCTTGGACCCCAGCTATTTACAATATACATTAGTGATTTAGATGAAGGAATTGAGTGTAATATCTTCAAGTTTGCAGATGATACTAAGCTGGGTGGCGGTGTGAGCTGAGAGAAGGATGCTAAGAGGCTGCAGAGTGACTTCGATAGGTTAGGTGAGTGGGCAAATGCATGGCAGATACAATATAATGTGGATAAATGTGAGGTTATCCACTTTGGTGGTTAAAAACATGAAGACAGAATATTATCTGAATGGCAGCAGATTAGGAAAAGGGGAGGTGCAACGAGACCTGGGTGTCATGGTTCATCAGTCATTGTAAGTTGGCATGCAGGTACAGCAGGCGGTGAAGAAGGCAAATGGCATGTTGGCCTTCATAGCTAGGGGATTTGAGTATCGGAGCAGGGAGGTCTTAATGCAGTTGTACAGGGCCTTGAGGCCACACCGAGAATATTGTGTTCAGTTTTGGTCTCCTAATCTGAGGAAGGACGTTCTTGCTATTGAGGGAGTGCAGCGAAGGGTCACCAGACTGATTCCGGGATGGCGGGACTGACATATGAGGAGAGACTGGATCGACTGGGCCTGTATTCACTGGAGTTTAGAAGAATGAGAGGGGATCTCATAAAAACATATAAAATTCTGACGGGACTGGACAGGTTAGATGCAGGAAGAATGTTCCCGATGTTGGGGAAGTCCAGAACCAGGGGTCACAGTCTAAGGATAAGGGGTCAGCTATTTAGGACTAAGATGAGGAGAAACTTCTTCACTCAGAGAGTTCTTAACCTCTGGAATTCTCTACTGCAGAGGGTTGTTGATGCCAGTTTGTTAGATATATTCAAGAGGGAGTTAGATATGGCCCTTACGGCTAAAGGGATCAAGGGGTATGGAGAGAAAGCAGGAAAGGGGTACTGAGGTGAATGATCAGCCATGATCTTATTGAATGGTGGTGCAGGCACGAAGGGCTGAATGGCCTGCTCCTGCACCTATTTTCTATGCTTCTATGTACGGTATTGTACATTGGCCATACTAGCTGTCTTAAGTTAATAAAACAGTTCCACGTGTAATTGTTGTCATATTCTACTCTCCCTGCCCCCCCCCCCCCCAAAGAAATCTTTATTGCTCTGACAGATGTGTAATGTTCTCATAACTCTAACTTCTTTGCTGCCTATAATTGACGTACCACAGACACATTTGAGTAAAAGAGGACGAAATCCCTCCCCAGCCTCTCTTCGCTCCCTCTTGATCAGGTTTATTCTAACATCTAACCCCTTGGGGAAATTTGGATTGAAACCATGGTCAAGTCCTTGTTTAATTATTTTTTAAAAACACACTCACATAGTTAATCTGTGGTATACAGCTTTTTTTTTAAACACTTAGCTGAATCAAAGCAACTTCAATCCTATACTTATAAAGTTCAAATTGACAGTACTAATACTGCTCCTCCTCTTCAGTTTGGAGGTGGATTCCGACCCACGGGCAGCTTACTTCCGCCAGGCTGAAAATGGCATGTACGTGAGGATGGCTCTGCTCGCAACAGTTCTGGGCAAGTTTTGAAACCACAGATCAACTGAGGCAACAAGAAAAGGGATGGCATTTAAGAGCAAATTTAAAAATACTTGCTGCTCATAAAATTTGTAGCATTATTGGTGACCATGACTTTAAAGAGATGGCAATGGGCTATCTCGGCTATCATTTTAAAATATCAAAATTAACATGAATTTCATTCCATGGATTTGCTGCCTTAAGTTAGATCAGCAGTCATTGTTTTGCTTAGGTACTGACCTTGAAAAACACTCCCTATTCATCATCTATCCACTGAGAACAGAAGGCTTTATGTATGAATATTATTGCTGTTCTGTTGCTTGATCAACATGTTTCATTGGGCCAAGTTCATCTCAGCTTTTCCAAAAATACCCAGGTTTGTGACTGAGGTGCAAGTGCCTTAGCCTCTCAAGTAGCGGATTACTCAGGTCTTTGTGATTCTTCAAACATTCAGCAAACATTTTTTCATGTGTCTAAGCCACGATTCACAGTAACACAGAAAACTGCTATTTTCAGTGGTAAAGGCTAAAAAGCACACTTGTATTTGAAATTGCTTTATGATTGCAAGTAACATTTAAGACTGGAAAGTTGTGCTCGTATCAAATGTTTCTGTTATTTGAATGCAGGCATGTACCTGTTTATTTGTGTTGTGCTTGTTAAAATAGTGGAAATAGGAATTTGAACATCACAAATTTTCAGACCATCGTGCTTAAATCTGTCCAAACCAACACATCAATCTCCCTTTTAAAGACATCCCCTTGTATTTGATGCATTTCAAAATGAAAACCACTTCTACAAGATATTCTGTGTTATATATTAAAGTTTTAGCTAATACTTACTTGACAGCCTTTCGAAATACTTGTGTTCACAGTATAGTTACAGAAATCCTAGCAGCGTTGCCTTAGGACTGTGCAAGTTTAATTTCAAGGTGCAGGATTGATTTTAATTTTGACAGTTTTAAACTCTAGCCTAGGTGGCTCAGGAAATACCTGGGGATCCTCTTGACCTGAATAATAAATTAGCAGCTTATTGCCTATTCTGTATTAACTAGGAGGATTAAATTGTTTGGTTGTGTTAAACTGCAAATGGTGAGGTTACTGACTGTGCCCTAAAGCATCCTTTAGGTACAACTGCCTCTTATACCAGAGCTGCTGTTGGACCAAAAATAAGATTTCTCAACACCAGACAAATCAAGCTACTGTGAATTTACAGGTACAAGATTTCTGCAAGATTCCCGGTAAAGAAACAATGATGCATTTGAAGCTATTTCATCTGAACAAGACCATCTGGATATATTCAACTGTACAAAATGCCAAGCTACTGAAACATTATGTATCAGTGTATTACTGATTGCAGGACTTCACTGAATACGATTCTGTTTATATTTCTTAACTTGTTAGCTTGGTTCCAATCTCTAAGAATCACCACATTTTTCTGTTACAATTAACCATATAGGGCCTGTGACATTGTTTTTGTTTAAGTCTACCAAACAGGTTGTGAAAATACATGTTAATGGTTTATTTGAAAGTTTTCTATTAACAGCTTGCTCACTTTTTAAAAAACTGAATAATGTTCTGTTCAATAAAAAGATTCTTGGTATGCTGATCTTCAGACGTTATTAAACCTGATGTCAATTTTGATTTCCAAAACCTTTCCACTAACTAAGGCTTTGTTTTGAAAAACATGCAACCAGTTGACAGCACACCTAACCTTCAGAAAGTTGGGGCTTAAGCTTTCTGGAGAGAAAGAAAGGAGAGAGTAATAAATAGTATTGAAAAAAAGATCTGGTAGAACCTGAGTCATTTTGTCTGATCTAATACTGTTTTTGTTTCTTTATTTCCATTATAAATTGGTCTGATTCTAGTTTGTTGCACCATGTTGGATGTTAATAGCATATTGCCTTTCAAAAGAGTCTTTAAATTTGAGCCCCTACCACTTAATAATGGCCCTGAATTTGCAGTCAGTGGCATAGCTAATGATTAAGCCACCGACATCTCAGCGAAATCCGCACTTGCTTTGTGCAAAGACCCCAGCGAAAACTTGCTTTCAAACGCTGCAGAGTTGTGCGCAGTATTGTGGCCCACGGATCCCAGAGATGCATCATTGTGCTTCAGCTAACCTGGGATCATGTGGGGCGGTGTTCCTTTCCCTTCGTGACTCTTAGCCAATCAGGAAACATAGAAATCTCCAATGGGACAACATTAAGCTTTGCAGAAAGTCCATCCAAGCAACTGACCTTGTTTTAGTTTTACTATTCCCACTGCACTTTCCAAACGATTGCTTAACCATTTTTCTTCGATTCACATTTGTCTTGATATAAAATGATTTGTTGTCCAACTTCTGGTTTTAAATTGCTGACGATTTAAAAAAAAAACATTTACAATAATTTAGCAGCCAGAAATGCTATTTTATTAATAAATTATGATCATTGCAATAGTATTTAGTACACAAACCAAGATTTTAACATTTGATAGAATTCAGTCAAACACTGAAAAGTCTTGAGATACTTTATACTGAAGGTATCCTTAAAAACATAAAACTCGATTAGGATGCTTTTCATGGGCTGTAGCATAAACTTAGTTCAAAATTAACACTATTTCCACCCCACCCTGCGCTGTACAACAGGCTCTTGTGCCTGTTTGCACCAGCCCTGAAAACATTTCAGGGTAATTAATGCGCAGTACGTGGGCAATTAGCCCAACTTTTCGGCAGCATGTTGATATCAATGGGTAGGTGAAATGTGCAGTGAAGCACACGCAAAGTCGGAATGTGACATCACAAGTTTGGGGTTTAGTGCATGCGCTTGAAATCCCTAACTTGCAGTCAGTTTCAAAGGTGGTATGATGGTGTAGTCGCAAACTGACTGCAAATTTGGGACCAATCTCTCCAATTCAGCCTTTCAACCTGTTTGGAATGGAGCGAAATCTTGTATCCCATTTAGGGGCCCTTGCACTTTTCTCTCCAGAGACAGATTGTGTCTTTTTTTTATAGCTGATATCCTGGGGTATGTGGCATCATAGGCAGTTACATTTCTCTGGTTCAATGTTCAAGTGAATGTTTTTCATGTGTAAGAACAGATAGCAAATGTTAGCACACTGTTCGATTGTGGGGGCATCACAATGTAGTTCAGTTGTCTTTGCTTGTTTTCCACACATGCACTTTGCAGTAGCAGAAAACCCGGCTGTTTTTCTCCATTTCCTAATCTAGGACTGCTGAGGTCAGTTGTCATGCAACTGCTACCGTAACAACAACAACTACTTGCATTTATTTAGTAATGTTAAGGTAGTTAAACATCCCAAGGTGCTTCACAGTAGCATTAACAAATAAAATTTGAGAAATTTAAGAGCACAGTCCACCTCTCTTGTCTCTGATGCTCTTGGCCTGTGTGGCTCATTACTACCATGTGGCTCATTTGTCCATTGCATTGTCAGCTTTATTATGTACATTTTTATAAGTTTATCTTCAAAGGGGTATTTTTAATTTGGTTAGTAACAATTCCAATTAAAACATGCAACTGCTTTAAAAGATCATTTCATAAAACAATTGCTGACAATCCAACGGGTTGGATTTGAGGCTTTTCTGTTTTTGGGGAGAAAACGGAGGCGGGCCGGGAAAGTTACGGGCTGCGAATAGGTTGCACTTTATTAAAGAATTTTCACCATCTGGGCCCTGCACCAGGGTGCGCAGTGTGAAGGGAGGCATTATACAAGGAGGTCATTGTGAAGCACAATTCAAAATGTACAGGTTGGGTTTGAGTCAAAACTCGGACGGTGTCACAACGAGAGGTATTCCACACTAACAGCACCACTGCAAAACCCAACCCGAAGCTCTCGACTGGATGCAGGAGACCACCATGCCCCATTGCATGCCTCCCCGGGTGAGACCTGGAGGGCAAAGGACCGGAAAATCCAGCCCAATGCCTCCAAGACCAGTTGGAATCGTACATTCCTAATATTCAACATTTGCTGTCAATGAAAGTTTCTAATTCAATCAATTAACACCACATTCCCTATCATGCCTAATCACTAATTAGAGGATTGGGATGCCTGACCCTTCTCGATAGGATATCTTTTTGCTTCTTATTCAAGTGGGCTACATGTCTGCATAGCTGGCTCATGTGATAGCAATTTTTGTCCTGCATTTAACATTGGTCTCTTGTTTGTGGGAGATGTGAATGCTATTACGGGTGTCTTCCTGCTCTGCGGCTACACCGAGTTCAGGTTGTTTGAGCTGACAGCAGCCCTTCACAGATGGAATCCATTTGCCGAAGCTCTTCATTGCTGATGTGCTTATTCGAAAACTACAGTCCCCACTATTATGTATTTTTACAACTGAAGAACAAGTCATCAGGAGCAGCTAGAATCCCTGTCAAAGCATTAAAACATGGCAGAGAAGCACTACTGGCGCGGATACATGACCTCATCTCTTATCTGGAAGGAGGAGATCATGTCAGGAGATCTCATCGTGACCATCTTCAAGATAGGTCACCAGTCCGACTACGGTAACTACAGAGGAATCTCCCTGCTGTCGACCACCGGGAAAGTCATCACAAGAATCCTGAATCGCCTTCGTCTTGTGGCTGAACAACTCCCCCCAGCGTTGCAATGCGGACTCCGCCCACTAAGAGGCACGATGGACATGATCTTCACTACGCGGCAGATACAAGAGAAATGCAGGAAACAGCACCAACCCATTTACATGGCCTTCTTTGACCTCACAAAAACCTTCGACACTGTCAACTGTGAGAGATTATGGAGTGTCCTCGAATTCCGCTGGCCTCAAAAGTTTGTCACCATTCTCCGCCTGCTCCATGATGACATGCAAGCCGTGATCTTGACCTCCGGTTCCATCACAGACCCATTCCACATTCAGATCAGGGCCAAGCAAGGTTGTGTCATCGCACCAATGCTTTTCTCGATCTTCCTTGCAATGCTCCATCTGACCCTCAGCAAACTCCCCACAAGTGTGGAGCTAAATTACAGGACAAACTGGAATCTGTTCAACATCCGTCACCTCCAAGCTAGATCCAAGGATGTCCCATCCTCCGTCATCGAACTACAGTACGCAGACAACTCCTGCGTCTGCGCACACTCGGAAGCCAAACTCCAAGCCATTGTCAACACCTTCACCGAGGCATACGAGAGCATAAGCCTTACACTAAACATTCGTAAGACTCTACCAACAAACAAAAGGTACTCTACCAACCTGCCACACAGCACTGCTCCTTGGTTATCAAAATCCACGACGAGGCCTTGGACAACGTGGACCATTTTCCATACCTCGGGAGCCTACTGTCAACAAGGACAGACATCGACGACGAGATCCAACACCGCCTTCAGTATGCCAGTGCAGCCTTTGGTCGCCTGAGGAAGAGAGTGTTTGTTTGAAAACCAGGACCTCAAACCCAGCACCAAGCTCATGGTCTACAGTGCATTGGTGATACCCGCCCTCCGATATGGTTCAAGACACTGGAGAAGAACCACCAAAGCTGCCTCCGCAAGATCCTGCAAATCCATTGGGAGGATAGACGCACCAACGTCAGTGTCATCGTGCAGGCCAATATCCCCACCATTGAGCGTGCTTCGATCAGCTCCACTGGACAGGCCACATCGTCCGCATGCCTTACACGAGACTCCCAAAACAAGGGCCATACTCGGAGCTCCGACACGGCAAGTGAGCCCGAGGTGGGCAGAGGAAACGCTTCAAGGACACCCTCAAAGCCGCCTTGAAAAAAATGTAACATCCCTACTGACACCTGGGAATCCCTGGCCCAGGATTGCCCAAAGTGGAGGAAAAGCATCGAGAAAGCGCTAAACACCTTGAGTTTCTTCGCCGAGAGCAAATGGAAGCCAAGCGTCGACAGTGGAAGGAGCGCATGGCAACCCACCCACCTGTTCCTTCAACCACCGTTTGCTCCTGCATTGGACTCTTCAGTCACCTGAGAACTCATTTCTAGTGTGGAAGCAAGTCATTCTAAACTCCGAAGGACTGCCTATGATGTGCTTTTGTAAATTGCACAGCTGCTCTTGAATCAAGGATAGCATGTGAAATAAATTAGATTTAAAGGAAAAAATCAATCAAGCCCGCTCTTCCAACTACTTGCATTGTGCCTGACATTAATTTGACACATTTTATCATTGAAGAATTCTGCAAATGTTCTTCCTAATTCCCAAAGACATTCTAGCAAACTACCACATCAGCTGGGGCCAGTATCAACTATATTCTTGGTGGGCACAGCATTAAAGATAATTTTTAACAGACTTTTCAACTTGTCCATGCCACCTCGAAGATCTGTGTACATATACCCCCAGGTCTCTCTGTTCCTTGATCCTTTTAAAATTGTACCATTTGTTCATATTGCCCCTCATTCTTCCTACCAAAATGTATCCCTTCATACTCTCTGCATTAAATTTCATCTGCCCATTTTACCAGTTTGTAACATGTCCGTCCGAGGACCGTTACTATCCTCCTCATTGTTTACTACATTTCCAAATTTCGTATTGAGCTGCTCACATGTTCTCATGGAGATCGTTACTACCCTGCACTGTGACCTAATTAACCTGTTAGTTCAACGATGGATAATGGGAGACACTTTCGTAGCACAAGATAATAGCTGCTAGGCCAAGAAGGTCACCAGGTTTTTTTAAACGGGGGTGGGAGGGAGGATACTTGCTTGAGCTAAAAGTATTTATCTTCTGCTTTAGTTCCTGCTAGTACCTCCCTCCCTGCCACCAATCAAGAACAGCTCCCTTTCACAATCTGAAGCAATTCGGCACCATCTTAGACGCACTGCAAGATTGGAACAATTGGTTATGTATACCGATGCCACCCCTCATTCCAGCAAATTTAGATGATTTTACTGGTGATGCGATATTCAAACAGAATTGCATAAGTGTGTGAAACTGCTGTGCGGGCAAGCTAGCTACAGCGATTGAAAATCGCATACTGCTATAGTAACAGGATTGTTGTCAGCAAGCCAGTTATTGCTGTAAAATTTCTTATGCAACTGAAATTGTGTATGTATGTTGCAATTTTATGTTGAAATAAATCGCTGGTGATGCCATTAGAACTATTTTAAGTTGGTGACAGAAAAATAAAATTCAGTATTTTCCACATACAATGCTGATTGCCACAGGTGTGAGTCGCACGAGGTTAACAAGCTTACATTCCCATCTGTTTTTCGTGATCAAGATTTTGAGCCCTCTGGGATAATAACATGCACTCCTAAATTGCCATGTGATGGGTGCTTCATTCAGTGTCGCTTTTCCAGCATGGAGTGGGGAAGGGAGAGAGAAATCATGACCCAAATAAAAAATCCAATGCATTCATTAAAAGATTGATTTTCCTTTCTTTATGTTAAGGATCTGTTTGGTAAATCCTATCCACAATTGCATCACCACTTCTTAAGAAGACGGTACCTGGGACGTCTCCTAACATCGGATGGTTGAGGAGCTCGTGAAATAAGGGTCCTCACTACATCTAAACTATTCCCTATTGGTACCAAATTTAAAATGCAAATTATGAGCAGGCATGAATTGAGATATCTATCAACATGCTTTGAATTTCTTCTGTTCACTTGAGTTTTGGACCTAGCTGCCGGTTGTGCCTCCTTTGAAAGAAAGTGGTGGGAATAAACAATGTCGCATTTGATCTTTAAAATGCCATAAATGTTGTGCTGTACTTTGTTCTTTGAAGACAGCATGCCTTGCTGAGTCTTTGAAAAGACAGGCATTACAAAGTCTGAATTTTCATTTAGAATACAGTAATTTTGCGCTTACCTGAGAGTACCCAAACAGAAGAGAATCATAGAAATTTACAGCAAAAAAGGAGTCTATTCAGCCCATCGTGCATTGCGGTGATAACGTAGGATTTTAAAAGTTTTTTGCAAAGCTTTTTAAGATGCAGTAATAATTTTTGTAAAGAGCTGTGACCTAGTAGGAGATTAAATAAGCCACTAATGAAGTTTATAAACAGTCAATCTAATATGTCCTTACTATACAGTATAAATGCACACGAGGCCCATACTTGAGAGAAGGTCACTCTGTGACCAGTAACCTTTATTAGCCAGCACTGAAGTGATGAAGGTGGGTGGAGCTTCCCCTTTTCGACCTCAAAGTCCAGGTTAGGAGTGTCTCCCACAAGTTCACCACCTAGTGGTCAATGTTCTCACGGTGCACAACTTAGGTCAGTTTATACATGGGTTACAATGACAGTTGCATACATGACATCACCTCCCCCCCCCCCCCCCCCCCAAAGTCTTATTGGGATCACGGGTTAAGTCTCTGGTGGTTTACGCTCCCTTGTACAGCGCCTGAGTTGGGGCTCTGGTTGTTGGGCGCTGGCCTGAGTGTCTGCTGTTTGCGGTGCCTCAGTGACAGGGCTCTCCGCTTGGTTTCGGTGTTCGGTCACATGTGGAGGAGTGAACTCTACATTGTGTTCTTCCTCTGCTTCTTCTATGGGGTTCCTGAACCTCCTTTTTGTTTGATCCTCGTGTTTGCGGCAGATTTGCCCATTGGTAAGTTTAACTACCAGACTCCTATTCCCCTCTTTGGCAATCACAGTGCCTGCGAGCTATTTAGGCCCTGCAGCGTAGTTGAGGACAAAGACAGGGTCATTGACATCAATACATCGCGCCCTCGCATTCCCGTCAAGCTAGTCACATTGTGACTGGCACCTGCTCTCAACAATTTTTTTCATGGTGGGGTGTATAAGGGATAATCTGGTTTTGAGCGTCCTTTTCATTAGCAGCCCTGCGGGTAGGACCCCTGTGAGCGAGTGTGGTAGGGATCTATTGGCCAATAGGAGGCGTGATAAGCGGCTTTGTAGGGAACCCCCTTAAATTCTGAGCATCCCCTGTTTGATTATCTGCACTGCTCGTTCCGTCTGGCCATTTGAGGCCGGCTTGAACGGTGCCGTTCTGACATGGTTGATACCATTTCCTGCCATGAAGTCCTGGAATTCAATGCTTGTGAAGCATGGGCCATTGTCGCTGACCAAGACGTCCGGTAGACCATGGGTGGCAAACATTGCCCGTAGTCTTTCTACCGTGGCAGAGGATGTGCTTGAATTGAGAATGTCACACTCGATCCATTTGGAGTAGGCGTGTACTACAACCAAAAACATTTTTCCCATGAAAGGACCTGCCTAGTCCACATGGATGCGTGACCATGGCTTGGCGGGCCAGGACCAGTGGCTAAGTGGGGCTTCTCTGGGCGCATTGCCCAGCTGGGCACACATGTTGCACCTGCGAACACAAAGTTCCAGGTCTGCATCTATCCCTGGCCACCAAACGTGTGACCTGGCAATTGCCTTCATCATGACAATGCCCGGGTGCTCATTGTGGAGTTCTCTGATGAACATCTCTCTGCCCATCTGGGGCATGACTACTCAGTTTCCCCATAGTAGGCAATCGGCCTGAATCGAGAGTTCATCCCTGCGCCTGTGAAGTGGTTTGAATTCCTCAGGGCATGCCCCGTACGTGGCTGCCCAGTCCCCATTCAGGACACATTTCTTGACGAAAGACAGTAGCGGGTCTCGATTTGTCCAGACTTTAATCTGACGGGCTGTCACGGGTGAGCCTTCGCTTCCGAAAGCTTCAACAGCCATGACCATCTCAGCAGCATGCTCGGTTGCCCCCTCGGTGGTGGCTAGTGGGAGCCTGCTGAGTGCATCGGCGCAGTTTTCAGTGCCTGGTCTGTGCCGAATTGTATAGTCATAGTTGGCTAACGTGAGTGCCCACCTCTGTATGCGGGCCGATGCATTTGCATTTATGGCCTTGTTGTCTGCCAAAAGGGACGTTAGGGGTTTGTGATCTGTCTCCTGCTCAAATTTCCTGCCAAACAGGTGCTGGTGCATTTTTTTTTTACAGCATATACACATGCACGTGCTTCCTTTTCTACCATCCCGTAGCCCCGTTCTGCCTGGGACAGACTTCTGGAGGCATAAGCTACCGGCTGTAACTGACCGTTGGCATTAACATGCTGCAACACACGCCCAACCCCATAGGACGACGCGCCGCACGTTGAAACAAGTTTCTTACATATAGCGTAAACAGATTGTTGGAGCATAACAAATTTCGTGCTCTATCAAAAGCCCTTTCCTGGCTGTCCCCCCAGACCCATTTGTGACCTTTGCGTAGGAGCACGTGTAACGGCTCTAACAGCGTGCTCAATTTGGGAAGAAAGTTACCAAAATAGTTCAGGAGCCCCAGGAACGAATGGGGTCTGGGTGCTCTTTGGATCGCTTGTGTTTTGGACGCAGTAGGTCTGATCCCGTCTGCTCTACCCTCATCCCCAGGAATTCTACCTCGAGCTAGGAAGACGCACGTCGCCTTTTTCAGTCGCAGACCTACCCGGTTCAGTCTGCATAGCACCTCCTCCAGGTTGTGGAGGTGTTCTTCAGTATCACAACCCGTGATGAGGATGTCGTCTTGAAAAACCACTGTCCTTGGAATCGACTTGAGGAGGCTTTCCATATTTCGTTGAAAGATCGTGGCGGCCGAGCGAATCCCAAACGGACATCTTTTGTACTCAAACAACCCCTTGTGTGTCGTGATGGTGGTCAGCTTCTTCGACTCACTCGCCAGCCCCTGGTTCATGTAAGCTGAGGTCAGGTCCAACTTTGAAAAAAGTTTGCCACCGGATAGCGTCGCAAAGAGGTCCTCTGCTCTCGGTAGCGGGTACTGGTCTTGAAGTGACATCCGATTGATGGTGGCCTTGTAATCACCACATATCCTGACCGACCCATCCGCCTTGAGCACCGGCACAATTGGGCTCGCCCAGTCACTGAATTCGACTGGTGAGATGATGCCTTCCCTCAGCAGGCGGTCCAATTTGCCTTCTATCTTTTCCCGCATCACGTACGCATCGCTCTGGCCTTCTGGTGTACTAGCCTGGCGTCTGGGTTTATGTGAATCACTACCTTGGTCCCCATGAAAGTGCCAATACCGGGTTGAACTAGTGAGTCAAATTTGTCCAGGACCTGTGAGCATGATATTCGCTCCACAGAAGAAATTGCATTGACATCGCCCCATTTCCAGTTCATGACAGCCAGTCAACTCCTCCCCAGCAGTGCAGGACCGTCCCCCGGGACAATCCAGAGTGGCAACCTGTTCTCCGAATCTTTGTGGGTCACGACTACTGTGGCGCTGCCTCGCACCGGAATGATCTCCTTTGTTTATGTCCGTAGCTGTGCGTCAATTGGCAATAATTTTGGCCTCCTGGCCTTGGACGCCCACAATTTATCGAACTGTTTGATACTCATCAGGGACTGGCTGGCCCCTGTGTCTAGCTCCATTGATACTGGGATGCCATTGAGGAACACTTTCATCATTATCGGTGGTGTCCTGGTGTATGAACTGTATATGTGCTCCACATGAACTCGCTGAACTTCAGCTTCTAGCGATTTCCCGCAGTGTGCATTTGGCCTCGTAGGGCTTACATCGTCCCCGTCCTCCTCATACATGAACCTGGCTGCAACCTTCCTGCACATACGTGCCAAGTGACCGCTGACATTCCAGTTTCTGCAGGTATATTGCTGATACCTGCAAGCTCTTGCTGTGTGTTTGCCTCCACACCTCCAACATGAGCCGTTGTTGGAAACAAAAGGTCCATTACCAGTCGATCGTTTCTGACTGTCTCTGTAACTGTCCTTAAGCGCACCATTGACAGGTGTTGATGGCCCCATTACTGGCTGCATTGTCCCTTGCGATAGCATGAATCACAGTTCAGCTAGCCATTATCTCTGTTGAATTCCCCCTTTGGGTTCAACTACATGCTCGGGCATGTCCGATTGCCCCTGTCTGCCTGGAGAACTGTTTGCCACGTTAACAATGTTGACTCCCTGTCCATTTGCTGCATTTAAACCAAGATTTTTGTCAAACATCATTCTGGTCTCTTCCTCCCCTGAGATAAATGTCTGGGCCCTCAAAGCTGCCGTTTCCAGGGTCAAGTCTTTGGTCTCAATCAGTTTCCTGAAAACTCCAGCGTGCCCGATGCCCTCAATAAAAAAGTCTCGCAGCATCTCCGCTCTGCATGCATCTGGGAACTTACATAGGCTCGCCAGTCGCCGGAGGTCTGCCACAAAGTCTGGAACACTTTGCCCTTCTCGCCGCCGGTGCGTGTAAAACGTGTTTCGCTATGTGCATGCTGCTCGCCGGTTTAATGTGTTCCCCGATCAACTTACTGAGCGCTTCAAAAGTCTTGTCTGCCGGCTTCTGTGGCGCTAGAAGGTCCCTCATCAGGGAGTACGTCCTGGATCCACAAACCGTCAGGAGATGAGCCCTACGTTTGTCGGCCGAATCCTGTCCCAGCCATTCCTTAGTGACGAAACTGCTGTAGTCTCTCAATAAAACCATCCCAATCGTCACCAACACCTCTCGTCTGTGCTGCTCGTGGCCATGCTCACGTGGTTTAAATCCCAGTTTCTCGTCGCCAATAATATGTTCTGACTATACAGTATAAATGCACACGAGGCCCATACTTGAGAGAAGGTCACTCTGTGACCAGTAGCCTTTATTAGCCAGCACTGAAGTGATGAAGGTGGGTGGAGCTTCCCCTTTTATACCTGAAAGTCCAGGTTAGGAATGTCTCCCACAAGTTCAGCACCTAATGGTCAATCTTCTCACGGTGTACAACTTAGGTCAGTTTATACAAGGGTTACAATGACAGGTGAATACATGACACAATCTATATCAGTTTATGTTTGAAACCAAATCTCATGATTTTTAAGAATTTGTCTCGATTTATGAGGGGCTGGATTTGGCACTACTGATAGCCTTTATTTATATCCTATCCAGTATCATTACTGTCTCCTCCTTTCATCATTATCATAGGCGGTCCCTCGAAACGAGGATGACTTGCTTTTACACCAAAAAGGAATGAGTTTGAATGAAGGACCTAACATTCAAGGTCCCGAACTACATCTTAAAGGGTGGTAGATGCCTGTGCGTGGATTTTTAAAAAATGTGGTGGCCATTGCACATCAGCCACCACACGGGCTTGACAGAGCTAAGTCTTGGTCCAGTTGCAAGGATTAACCAAGACGATTGGCGTCCAGCTCTGCTGCATGGACCTTGTGTGCACACATATCGCAGTGTGGGCAGACCGGTACAGCTCCTGGACTCTCGCCTCTTCTGGCCTCGAACTCACACCTCTCCTGGGCCCCGGTCACTTCCCTTTACATTCTCTCGCTGCTCCTTCCCCTCAACCTTGCTGCTCCTGCTGTATCTGCCCACTCTCCAATCACCGACTTGGTCTCCTCCTTTAGTGCTACATTGGCAGCGTTCTCTTCTCTCACGAAGACAGATGCAAAGTACTCATTTAGTACCTCAGCCATACTCTCTGCCTCACAAGATACCACCTTTTTGGTCCCTAATTGGCCCCACGCTTTGAACCCTTTTACCATGTTATAATAAATGCAGTGCATTAACAGACATATCAGTCAACGCGTAATCCTCCACGCAAATTACACGCATGATAACTCATGTATGTAACCTTCATGTAACTGTAACCTTCATGTAACAACACTGCATACTATATACACCGAAGAAATGCACACCTTGACCACAGGGTGTGAACTTGTGGGAGACACTCCTAGCCTGGTCTTTCAGGTATAAAAGGGGAAGCTCCACCCACCTTCATCACTTCTTGGTCCTGTGAATAAAGGTTAAGTCACAGAATGACTTTGTCTGCAGAATATGCCTCGTGTGAATTTATAGTAGTGTGTAAGGACACAACATTTGTCGACGAGAAACGGGAATCAATGACTCACGAGAATGGCCACCGGTATCACAGAGGAACGGTACTGTGTTGGTGAGGAATGGGACGATTTAGTTGAGAGGCTCCAGCAGAGCTTTGTCACGAAGGACTGGCTGGGAGAGGCAGCGGCTGACAAGCGAAGGGCGCATCTACTGACCAGCTGTGGACCTAAGACATACGCGTTGATGAAAGACCTGCTCACACCCGAGAAGCCGGCGGACAAAACCTTCGAGGAGTTCAGCAAACTGATCAGTGAGCACCTCAAACCGACGAGCAGTATACACATGGCCCGACACCGATTCTATACACACCGATATCGGGAAGGACAGAGCATACCGGACTTTTTTGAGGACCTTCGGCGCTTGGCCAGCCTCTGTAAGTCCACAGACGCCTGCAGGGGGGAGATGTTACGGGATTTCTTCATTGAGGGCATTGGGCATGCCGGGATTTTCAGAAAACTAATTGAGACTAAGGACTTGACCTTGGAAGCAGCGGTGTTGATGGCTCACACCTTCATGGCGGGGGAGGAGGAAACCGAGATCATATACGCGTGCAACTCTTGCTACCAACGTGGCGATGGAGCAGGGAGTTAACATAGTAAACGCGACACAGAACCCCGCAGGCAGGCAAGGGGAATTCGACACCACCCAGGCAGTAACAGACTCTAGAGTGAGTCATCAACAGAGACAATGGCAGGTTGAATGGACAATTACACCATCACAAGGGACAATACGTCCCGCGATGGGGCCATTGACATCCACTAACAGAGTGCTCAAGAGTAATCAAAGAGACAATCAGAGAGGAATGCCTGGTAACAGACCTTTTGTTCACAACAATCTCAGCTCATGCTGGAGGTGCGGGGGCAGACATGCTGCAAAAACCTGCAGGTTCCAACAATTCATTTGTAGAAACTGTAACTTCAGTGGACATTTAGCCAGAATGTGCAGGAAACCCACAGTGAGACTAATTTACGAGGCAGATGAACCACAAGAGGGGTCTGCAAGGCAGGGTGATGCTTGGGACACAGCAATGGACGCTGAAGTTCAGCGGGTTCAGGTGGCAAACATCCACAGCTCGTCTACAAAAACTCCACCTATGGTGATGAAAGTCCTATTAAACGGCATCCCCGGTATGCATGAAGCTGGACACGGGCCAGCCAGTCACTTATGAGTGTCCAACAATTCAAGAAACTATGGCCACTCAGAGCTAGCAGACCCAAACTAGAATGCATTGACACGCAATTACGGATGTACACCAAAGAGATCTTCCCAGTGCTAGGCAGTGCAATGTTGGTGGTCACACATAATGGATCAGAGAACTGGCTGCCACTCTGGATTGTCCCGGGAAATGGTCCCGCGCTTTTGGGGAGGAGCTGGCTAGCCAAGATGAACTGGAAATGGGAGGATGTGTACGCCATTTCATCTGTGGAGTGAAGTTCATGCTCACAGGTCCTACAGAAATTTGAGTCACTATTTCAACCTGGTGTTGGGACTTTCAAAGGTACCAAAGTTGTGACAGGCATCACCCCGGATGCCAGACCAGTGCACCATAAAGCCAGAGCTGTGCCGTATGTGATGTGGGAGAAAATTGAGAGTGAGTTGGACAAGTTGCTAAGAGAGGGCATAATTTCGCCCGTTGAATTCAGCGACTGGGCAAACCCCATCGTCCCTGTCCTAAAAACGGATGGCTCGGTCAGGATCTGTGGCGACTACAAGGCAACCATCAACCTAGTGTCACTACAAAACCAATGCCCGCTTCCGAAAGCGGAGGATCTTTTTGCCATGCTGGCAGGCGGCAAGCTGTTCACCAAGTTGGACCTCACTTCAGCCTACATGACCCAGGAACTGGCTGAAGAATCCAAGCTACTGACCACCATCACCACGCACAAGGGGCTGTTTGTCTACAACAGGTATCTGTTTGGCATTCATTCAGCAGCCGCTATCTTTCAAAGGAACATGGAAAGCCTGCTCAAATCCATTCCTGGAACAATCGTATTTCAGGACGACATCCTTATCATGGGTTGAGACACCGAGGAACGCCTCCACAACGTGGAGGAGGAGCTACACTGACTGGACCAGGTAGGCCTGCGACTAAAGAAGTCCAAGTGTGTGTTTTTGGCCCCAGAGGTCGAGTTTTTGGGCAGGAGGGTTGCTGCAGAAGGGATCCTGCCTACCGAATCCAAAACGGAGGCGATTCATCGTGCGCCCAGGCTCGGCAACACATCGGAGTTGTGTTCATTTCTGGGACTCTTGAACTATTTCAGGAACTTTCTGCCGAACTTAAGCACATTGTTGGAGCCGCTATACGTGCTCCTGCGTAAGGGTTGCGATTGGTTTTGGGGGGATTGTCAGGAATGGGCGTTCAATCGGGCGTGGAGCCTACTTTGTTCTAATAAGCTATTGACCCTGTACAACCCCTGTAAGAAATTGGTTTTGACATGTGATGCATCATCCTATGGGGTTGGGTGCGTGTTGCAGCAGAGTAATGATGAGGGCCAACTCCAACCTGTGGCTTATGCCTCCAGGTCGCTCTCCCAAGCAGAAAGGGGATATGGGATGGTTGAAAAGGAAGCACTCGCATGTGTCGACAGGGTGAAAAAGATGCACCAGTACCTTTTTGACAGAAGGTTCGAGTTAGAAACGGACCACAAGCCATTAACATCCCTGTTGTCCGACAGCAAAGCTATCAATACCAATGCGTCAGCTCACATACAGCGATGGGCTCTCACGCTGGCTGCATATGACTACACCATACGGCAATGGCCAGGCACCGAAAATTGCGCTAACGCGCTCCACAGGCTTCTGCTGGCCATGACTGAGGGGGCAGCGGAGCAAAGCGCTGAGATGGTCATGGCTGTCGATGCTTTTGACAGTGCAGGCTCCCCCATCACAGCCCGCCAGATCAAAATCTGGACCAACAGAGATCCCCTCCTATCCTTGATTAAGAAATGTGCCCTGACTGGGGATTGGGCGCCCGCACACGGGGCATGCCCTGAGGAGGTCAGACCGTTTCACAGACGGATGGATGAGCTCTCCATCCAAGCCGACTGCCTACTATGGGGCAGCTGGGTAGTCATGCCCCAGAAGGGAAGGGAAGCATTCTTCAGGGAACTCCACAGTGAGCACCCAGGCATCGTCCTAATGAAGGTTATTGCCCGGTCACAAGTATGGTGGCCGGGAATTGACTCAGACCTGAAACACTGTGTTCGCAGGTACACGACGTGTGCCCAGCTGGGCAATGCCCCCAGGGCGGCCCCACTCAACCCGTGGCCCTGGCCCACCAGGACATGGTCACGTATTCACGTAGACTACGCGGGCCCGTTCATGGGAAAAATGTTCCTCATTGTTGTTGATGCGTACTCGAAATGGATCGAGTGCATTCAATAAGGTGCCACACAAAAGGTTACTGCAGAAGATAAAGGTACGCGGAGTCAGAGGAAATGTATTAGCATGGATCGAGAATTGACTGGCTAATAGAAAGCAGAGAGTCGGGATAAATGGGTCCTTTTCGGGTTGGAAATCGGTGGTTAGTGGTGTGCCAGAGGGATCGGTGCTGGGACTACAACTGTTTACAATATACATAGATGACCTGGAAGAGGGGACAGAGTGTAGTGTAACAAAATTTGCAGATGACACAAAGATTAGTGGGAAAGCAGGTTGTGTAGAGGACACAGAGAGGCTGCAAAGAGATTTAGATAGGTTAAGCGAATGGGCTAAGGTTTGGCAGATGGAATACAATGTCGGAAAATGTGAGGTCATCCACCTTGGAAAAAAAAACAGTAAAAGAAATTACAACATGCTGCGGTGCAGAGGGACCTCGGGGTCCTTATGCATGAATCCCAAAAAGTTAGTTTGCAGGTGCAGCAGGTAATCAGGAAGGCGAATGGAATGTTGGCCTTCATTGTGAGAGGGATGGAGCACAAAAGCAGGGAGGTCCTGCTGCAACTGTACAGGGTATTGGTGAGGCCGCACCTGGAGTACTGTGTGCAGTTTTGGTCACCTTACTTAAGGAAGGATATACTAGCTTTGGAGGGGGATGGAGACGATTCACTAGACTGATTCCGGAGATGAGAGGGTTACCGTATGATGATAGATTGAGTAGACTGGGTCTTTACTCGTTGGGAGTTCAGAAGGATGAGGGGTGATCTTATAGAAACATTTAAAATAATAATAAAAGGGATAGACAAGATGGAGGCAGAGAGGTTGTTTCCACTGGTCAGGAAGACTAGAACTCGGGAGCACAGCCTCAAAATACAGGGGAGCCAATTTAAAACCGAGTTGAGAAGGAATTTCTTCTCCCAGAGGGTTGTGAATCTGTGGAATTCTCTGCCCAAGGAAGCAGTGGAGGCTAGCTCAATGAATGTATTCAAATCACAGATAGATAGATTTTTAACCAATAAGGGAATTAAGGGTTATGGGGAGCGGGTGGGTAAGTGGAGCTGAGTCCACGGCCAGATCAGCCATGATCTTGTTGAATGGCGGAGCAGGCTCGAGGGGCTAGATGGCCTACTCCTGTTCCTAATTCTTCTGTTCTTCTGTTCTATATATTGAATTCGTGTACGACATCCACCACTGTGGAGAGTCTGCATGCGGTCTTTGCGACCCACGGCTTGCCGGACATCCTGGTTAGCGACAACAGCCTGTGTTTCACTGGCTATTAATTCCGGGAGTTCATAGAAACATAGAAACATAGAAAATAGGTGCAAGAGTAGGCCATTCGGCCCTTCTAGCCTGCACCGCCATTCAATGAGTTCATGGCTGAACATTCAACTTCAGTACCCCATTCCTGCTTTCTCGCCATACCCCTTGATCCCCCTAGTAGTAAGGACCTCATCTAACTCCTTTTTGAATGTATTTAGTGAATTGGCCTCAACAACTTTCTGTGGTAGAGAATTCCACAGGTTCACCACTCTCTGGGTGAAGAAGTTCCTCCGCATCTCGGTCCTAAATGGCTTACCCCTTATCCTTAGACTGTGACCTCTGGTTCTGGACTTCCCCAACATTGGGAACATTCTTCCTGCATCTAACCTGTCTAACCCCATCAGAATTTTATATGTTTCTATGAGGTCCCCTCTCATTCTTCTGAACTCCAGTGAATACAAGCCCAGTTGATCCAGTCTTTCTTGATAGGTCAGTCCCGCCATCCCGGGAATCAGTCTGGTGAACCTTCGCTGCACTCCCTCAATAGCAAGAATGTCCTTCCTCAGGTTAGGAGACCAAAACTGTACACAATACTCCAGGTGTGGCCTCACCAATGCTCTGTACAACTGTAGCAACACCTCCCTGCCCCTGTACTCAAATCCCCTTGCTATGAAGGCCAACATGCCATTTGCTTTCTTAACCGCCTGCTGCACCTGCATGCCAACCTCCAATGACTGATGTACCATGACACCCAGGTCTCTTTGCACCTCCCCTTTTCCTAATCTGTCACCATTCAGATAATAGTCTGTCTCTCTGTTTTTACCACCAAAGTGGATAACCTCACATTTATCCACATTATACTTCATCTGCCATGCATTTGCCCACTCACCTAACCTATCCAAGTCGCTCTGCAGCCTCACAGCATCCTCCTCGCAGCTCACACTGCCACCCAACTTAGTGTCATCTGCAAATTTGGAGATACTACATTTAATCCCCTCATCTAAATCATTAATGTACAGTGTAAACAGCTGGGGCCCCAGCACAGAACCTTGCGGTACCCCACTAGTCACTGCCTGCCATTCTGAAAAGTACCCATTTACTCCTACTCTTTGCTTCCTGTCTGACAACCAGTTCTCAATCCATGTCAGTACACTACCCCCAATCCCATGTGCTCTAACTTTGCACATCAATCTCTTGTGTGGGACCTTGTCGAACGCCTTCTGAAAGTCCAAATATACCACATCAACTGGTTCTCCCTTATCCACTCTACTGGAAACATCCTCAAAATATTCCAGAAGATTTGTCAAGCATGATTTCCCTTTCACAAATCCATGCTGACTTGGACCTATCATGTCACCTCTTTCCAAATGCACTGCTATGACATCCTTAATAATTGATTCCATCATTTTACCCACTCCCGATGTCAGGCTGACCGGTCTATAATTCCCTGTTTTCTCTCTCCCTCCTTTTTTAAAAAGTGGGGTTACATTGGCTACCCTCCACTCCATAGGAACTGATCCAGAGTCAATGGAATGTTGGAAAATGACTGTCAACGCATCCACTATTTCCAAGGCCACCTCCTTAAGTACTCTGGGATGCAGTCCATCAGGCCCTGGGGATTTATCGGCCTTCAATCCCATCAATTTCCCCAACACAATTTCCCGGCTAATAAGGATTTCCCTCAGTTCCTCCTCCTTACTAGACCCCCCGACCCCTTTTATAACCGGAAGGTTGTTCGTGTCCTCCTTCGTGAATACCGAACCAAAGTACTTGTTCAATTGGTCCGCCATTTCTTTGTTCCCCGTTATGACTTCCCCTGATTCTGACTGCAGAGGACCTACGTTTGTCTTTACTAACCTTTTTCTCTTTACATATCTATAGAAACTTTTGCAATCCGTCTTAATGTTCCCTGCAAGCTTCTTCTCATACTCCATTTTCCCTGCCCTAATCAAACCCTTTGTCCTCCTCTGCTGAGTTCTAAATTTCTCCCAGTCCCCAGGTTCGCTGCTATTTCTGGCCAATTTGTATGCCACTTCCTTGGCTTTAATACTATCCCTGATTTCCCTTGATAGCCACGGTTGAGCCACCTTCCCTTTTTTATTTTTATGGCAGACAGGAATGTACAATTGTTGTAGTTCATCCATGCGGTCTCTAAATGTCTGCCATTGCCCATCCACAGTCAACCCCTTAAGTATCATTCGCCAATCCATCCCAGCCAATTCACGCCTCATACCTTCAAAGTTAGCCTTCTTTAAGTTCTGGACCATGGTCTCTGAATTAACTGTTTCATTCTCCATCCCAATGCAGAATTCCACCATATTATGGTCACTCTTCCCCAAGGGGCCTCGCACAACGAGATTGCTAATTAATCCTCTCTCATTACATAACACCCAGTCTAAGATGGCCTCCCCCCTAGTTGGTTCCTCGACATATTGGTCTAAAAAACCATCCCTTATGCACTCCAGAAAATCCTCCTCCACCGTATTGCTTCCAGTTTGGTTAGCCCAATCTATGTGCATATTAAAGTCACCCATTATAACTGCTGCACCTTTATTGCACGCACCCCTAATTTCCTGTTTGATGCCCTCCCCAACATCACTACTACTGTTTGGAGGTCTGTACACAACTCCCACTAACGTTTTTTGCCCTTTGGTGTTCTGCAGCTCTACCCATATAGATTCCACATCATCCAAGCTAATGTCCTTCCTAACTATTGCCTTAATCTCCTCCTTAACCAGCAATGCTACCCCACCTCCTTTTCCTTTTATTCTCTCCTTCCTGAATGTTGAATACCCCTGGATGTTGAGTTCCCAGCCCTGATCATCCTGGAGCCATGTCTCCGTAATCCCAATCACATCATATTTGTTAACATCTATTTGCACAGTTAATTCATCCACCTTATTGCGGATACTCCTTGCATTAAGACACAAAGCCTTTAGGCTTGTTTTTTTAACACCCTCTGTCCTTTTAGAATTTTGCTGTACAATGGCCCTTTTTGTTCTTTGCCTTGGGTTTCTCTGCCCTCCACTTTTCCTCATCTCCTTTCTGTCTTTTGTTTTTGCCTCCTTTTTGTTTCCCTCTATCTCCCTGCATTGGTTCCCATCCCCCTGCCATATTAGTTTAACTCCTCCCCAACAGCACTAGCAAACACTCCCCCGAGGACATTGGTTCCGATTCTGCCCAGGTGCAGACCGTCCGGATTGTACTGGTCCCACCTCCCCCAGAACCGGTTCCAAATCCCCAGGAATTTGAATCCCTCCCTGCTGCACCATTGCTCAAGCCACGTATTCATCTGAGCTATCCTGCGATTCCTACTCTGACTAGCACGTGGCACTGGTAGCAATCCCGAGATTACTACTTTTGAGGTCCTACTTTTTAATTTAGCTCCTAGCTCCTTAAATTCATTTCGTAGGAACTCATCCCTTTTTTTACCTATGTCATTGGTACCAACGTGCACCACGACAACTGGCTGTTCTCCCTCCCTTTTTAGAATGTCCTGCACCCGCTCCGAGACATCCTTGACCCTTGCACCAGGGAGGCAACATACCATCCTGGATTCTCGGTTGCAGAAACGCCTATCTATTCCCCTTACAATTGAATCCCCTATCACTATCGCTCGCCCACTCTTTTTCCTGCCCTCCTGTGCAACAGAGCCAGCCACGGTGCCATTAACTTGGCTGCTGCTGCCCGCTCCTGATGAGTCATCCCCCTCAACAGCACTCAAAGCAGTGTATCTGTTTTGCAGTGGGATGACCACAGGGGACCCCTGCACTACCTTCCTTGCACTACTCTTCCTGCTGGTCTTCCATTCCCTCGCTGGCTGTGGACCCTTCTCCTGCGGTAAGACCAACTCGCTACACGTGATACTCACGTCATTCTCAGCATCGTGGATGCTCCAGAGTGAATCCACCTTCAGCTCCAACTCCGCAACGCGGACCGTCAGTAGCCGGAGGTGGACACACTTCCCGCACATGTAGTCGTCAGGGACACTGGTGTTGTCCCCGTGTTCCCACGTGGTACAGGAGGAGCATATCACGTGACCAAGCTGTCCTGCCATGACTTAACCCTTAGATACACTTAAATTGCCGACAACAATGTTAAAAGTTACTGACTAATAAAGAAAAAGAAAAACTACTCACCAATCAGCAGCCAATCACTTACCACGTTGGCTGTGACGTCACCTTTTGATTTCTTTCTACTTCTTTTTTGACTTCTCAGCTGGAGCTGCACAAGTACGCCTCTCTCGACTCCCGCCTCTCTCGACTCCCCGGACTGCTGAGCCTTTTATAGGCCGCTGCCTCTCTCGACTCCCGCCTCTCTCGACGCTCCCCGGACTGCTGAGCCTTTTATAGGCCGCTGTCTCTCTCGACTCCCGCCTCTCTCGACGCTCCCCGGACTGCTGAGCCTTTTATAGGCCGCTGCCTCTCTCGACTCCCGCCTCTCTCGACTCCCCGGACTGCTGAGCCTTTTATAGGCCGCTGCCTCTCTCGACTCCCGCCTCTCTCGACGCTCCCCGGACTGCTGAGCCTTTTATAGGCCGCTGCCTCTCTCGACTCCCGCCTCTCGGGTAATGTCGGGTAATGGCATCAAACATGTCAGGACAGCACCGTTCAAGCCGGCCTCCAATGGCCAGGCGGAACGTGCGGTCCAAATCATAAAACAAGGCATGCTCCGGATTCAAGGACCCTCCCTTCAATGCCGCCTATCGCGCCTCCTGCTGGCCTATCGGTCGAGTCCCGCCCGCGGAACTACTCATGAAACGTACACTAAAAACTCGGCTGTTCCTCATTCATCCAGTTCTGTCAGACATTGTTGACAGCAAGCACCAGTCCCAAAATGAGTGCCATGACCGTAACTCAAAAGGGAGATGTATAGAAATCGATTGTTTTTGTTCTTAATCACGCTTTGGAGCCCAAGTAGCTTGAGGTTACTGTAATTGGCAAAGAGGGGAATAGGGTCATAGTGGTCAGACTTAACAATGGACAGATATTCCGCAAGCATCTGGACCAAGTAAAAAAAAGTTCAGCATGGACACTGAGGAACCTGAGGAAGATCATGAGATGCTGTCCACACCACCTCCAGTGAATGAGCAACAAGAACTTTCAGCAGCATGCAGTCCCTGCAGCCAGCCCGGACGAGCCGGAATCACCACAGAGGACAGAGATGCATGCCAGGGCTCAACAACCAGAGCCCCAACTGCGGCGCTCCACGAGAGAGCGTCGACCGGCCGAAAGACTTAATCTTTGACGTGGGGGGTGGTGATGTCATGTATGTAACCTTCATGTAACTGTAACCTTCATGTAACAACACTGCATGCTTTATGCACCTAAGAAATGCAAACCTTGACCACAGGGTGTGAACGTGTGGGAGACACTCCTAGCCTGGTCTTTCAGGTCTAAAAGGGGAAGCTCTACCCACCTTCATCACTTCTCGGTCCTGTGAATAAAGGTTTGGTCACAGAGTGACTTTGTCTGCAGAATGTGCCTCGTGTGAATTTATAGTCGTGTCAGGACACAATAACTTTTTTTCCCCTTGAGATGTGGGTGGTGCTGGTAATCCTACATTTCTAGGTGCCTTGAGGACCAATCATATGTGTGGGGTTATAATCACATTTCGGCCAGACCAATTGTGAGCGGCAGGTTCCTTTCCCTGTAGGGCAGTTTTTTTCCAGGGCAAATCAGCAGCTATTTAAAAAAAATTGAGCTCAGGATCTCTGGACTGCTGGTCAAGTACCATATAGCACTGCTGCACTGAAATGTCATTAAAACAGAAGCTATGGTCTGGCATAAAAACAGAAAATGGTGGAAATACTCAGCAGGTCAGGCAGCACCTGTGGAAAGAGAAACAAGAGTTAACGTTTCAGCTCGATGACCTTTCATCAGAACTGGAAAAAGTTAGAGATGTTGGTGTTAAGCAAGTGCAGGGGTAAAGAATACGAGTATGTGATAGGGTGGAAGGCAGGAGAGATTGACGAACAAGGTATGATGGTGCGAGTCAGGAGCTGTTGTTCACATTGACCACCTGCCTTCGGCACTTCCGGCCTTTCTCGCCCAGCTTTCTGGGCGTCACTTCCTGTGGGCCCGCGCGTGCGCCGTGCAGCCGGCGGAGTGAGGCCGAGTGGGGAGAGTGAGTGAGTGAGGGAGGAGAGGCGGAGAGGGAGAGGGAGAGGGAGACCGAGACCGAGCGGCGCCGCCAGAACCCGCCCGTCCGCCACCCCATTCCTCTTCTCCGGACTCTGTTTTCGATTGGCACTGTCCGTTCAGCCAGAGGTAAGACGCTTGTTCCCCGGCCGGCCGGCCGGCTGGCTGAGCACCGAGCTGCGGGTAGGAAACAGTGGCAGCAGGAGATGGGGGCAGGCCGCCACTGACACAGCACAGCCACACGGCTGCGTCTCTGTCTGCGCGCATCGAAAGATGTAGCTGGATCTTGCATTTCTCACTTGCTTCCAACGTTTCAGTCTCCAGCAATTAAATCAGTGAAGGCGCCTTTAATGAAATGTGTTGAAGCTGTTCGTGGTGGGCGGGGTTTGAGGCGTGTATGTGGGGAGGGGAGAGAGGAGGTTGCGGGTGAAGTTGTTTCCGGGAGGGAGAGAGAGAGAGGAGATTGGGGGTGAAACTGTTCCCAGAGGGAGAGAGAGAGAGGAGTTTGGGAGTGAAGCTGTTCCTGGGAGAGAGGAGGTTGGGGCGAAGCTGTTCCTGGGAGGGAGGGAGAGAGGAGGTTGGGAGCGAAGCTGTTCCCGGGAAGGAGAGAGGAGGTTGGGAACGAAGCTGTTCTCGGGAAGGAGGGAGAGAGGTTGGGGGTGAAGCTGTTCCTGGAGGGAGGAAGAGAGGAGGTTGGGGGTGAATCTGTTCCTGGGAGGGATGGAGAGAGGAGGTTGGGAGCGAAGCTGTTCCCGGGAGGGAGAGAGGAAGTTGGGAGCGAAGCTGTTCCCGGGAGGCAGGGAGTGAGGAAGTTGGCGGCGAAGCTGTTTCTGGGAGGGAGGAGGTTGGGAGTGAATCTGTTCCCGGGAGAGAGGAGGTTGGAGGCGAATCTGTCCCCGGGAGGGAGGAGGTTGGGGGTGAACCTGTTCCCGGGAGAGAGGAGGTTGGGGGTGAAGCTGTTCCTGGAGGGAGGAAGAGAGGAGGTTGGGGGTGAATCTGTTCCTGGGAGGGATGGAGAGAGGAGGTTGGGAGCGAAGCTGTTCCCGGGAGGGAGAGAGGAAGTTGGGAGCGAAGCTGTTCCCGGGAGGCAGGGAGTGAGGAAGTTGGCGACGAAGCTGTTTCTGGGAGGGAGGAGGTTGGGAGTGAATCTGTTCCCGGGAGAGAGGAGGTTGGAGGCGAATCTGTCCCCGGGAGGGAGGAGGTTGGGGGTGAACCTGTTCCCGGGAGAGAGGAGGTTGGGGGTGAAGCTGTTCCTGGGAGGGAGGGAGAGAGGAGGTTGGGGGTGAAGCTGTTCCTGGGAGGGAGGGAGAGAGGAGGTTGGGGGTGAAGCTGTTCCTGGGAGGGAGGGAGAGAGGAGGTTGGGGGTGAAGCTGTTCCTGGGAGGGAGGGAGAGAGGAGGTTGGGGGTGAAGCTGTTCCTGGGAGGGAGGGAGAGAGGAGGTTGGGGGTGAAGCTGTTCCCGGAAGGGAGGGAGAGAGGAGGTTGGGGGTGAAGCTGTTCCCGGGAGGGAGGGAGAGAGGAGGTTGGGGGTGAAGCTGTTCCCGGGAGGGAGGAGGTTGGGGGTGAAGCTGTTCCCGGGAGGGAGAGAGGAGGAGTGGGTGAAGCCATTCCAGGAACAGTGGAGTGCGCTGAAGCTGACAGTTGTTGATGTGGTGTCAGTCTTGTCTGCCTCCACGTGTCAGAATCCTGGGAAGTTCTGTCCTCGTCTGATGAATGTTCTGTAGCCACAAATATTTGATTTTGAAAGACAACTTGGGTGTTGTGTTGTGTTTGTTTTGTTAACAGAGTAATGTTATACGATAAAGCTGGCCTAATAACCACCACATGTACTGCTGCTGTTCTAATCAACCAGTTAATCGTCTGTAATCTTCTTTCCTTTTTAGCTAACGTAATCAAAATTAAAAATGAATTAACTGATGTAACCTAACAAAAAGGTGTGTGTTGAATTCAGGGGTGGGTATAGAAGGAAAATATGAAGAATAAACAACAGTACAGCCCGTGGGTTAGAATTTGTTAGATTTATGTTAATGTTTCAAGTAAAAAGAAACTAAGACATTCATTTATATAGCGCCTTTCGTAACCTCAGGATGTCCCAAAGAGCTTTACAGCCACTGAAGTACTTTTGAAGTGTAGTCAATGTTGTAATGGAGGAAACGTGGCAGCCAAATTGTGCGCAGCAAGATCCCATGAACAGCAACGTGATAATGACCAGATAATCTGTTTTAGTGACGTAGGTTGAGGAAAGGCAAACCAGAAGTAGAACGCCGCCTCCATGGGGTTGGCTTTGCCGTAAAAAAAAGGAGCTAGTGGGCCGTCTCAGAGACCCCCCCCTTGCAGGATAAACGAATGCCTCATAAATCTTCGGCTCACCCTAGCCCGAAACCAGTGCACCACGGTTTTCAGTGTGTACGCCCCAACACTGGAAGCTACAGACGAGACCAAAGAGGAATTCTACTCCAGCCTCGAACAATCCCTGTCCTGAGTCCCAATGGGTGACAAACTGATCCTCTTTGCCGACTTTAAAGCCAGAGTTGGATAGGACACTGACCTCTGGGGAGGTGTGATCGACAGAGAGGGGGTAGGGAAAGCGAACTCCAATGACGCCCTCCTCATGACGAAATGCTTAGAACACGGCCTCGTCATAACCAATATCCTGTTCCGTCAGAAGGACAAATATCAAGCTTCATGGCAACACCCTCGCTCCAAGCACTGGCGTCTGCTAGACTACGTCATCGTCCGAGCGAGGGACCGCAAAGACGTGCGCATCACCCACGCCATGACAGAAGCTGACGACTGCTGGATGGACCATCTAATTCGCTCTGTCATTGTTTCTGTTGGGGCTATTTTGGGACAATGTCACAGGAAAATCAATGCCGGAGCACTCAAAATCCCACTAAGAAAGCCCTATTCAGCCAGCGTCTTACTACCAACCTGACGACTGCCAGTGACCAACCTGACGACTGCCAGTGACCCAGAGACACAGAGTGTCCACAGTGCCTGGTCTGCCCTCAAGGCTTCCATAATTTGCACCTGCTCGGTCACTCAATCAGGAAACATCAAGACTAGTTCGAGAAAAGATCCAGGAGCTAGTATGCCGCAAGTGCAAGGCATTCTTGGACTGGAAGCCTCGAGGGCAAGAAAGCAGCTCTACAGATGTTTTGAAGGCCGAGATCCAACAGAAAACCCACCACCTAAAGAAGAGATGGTGGGTGGAGAAAGCTAAAAAAAAATCCAGCAGCTAGCCAACAACCACGACGTGTGAGGATTCTTCAGTGTAGTCAAGACGATCTACGGCCCAAGGCCCTAGCCCACAGCTGCCAAGAACGGAGAGGCAGTCGGTGCCCACTGGAAGGAGCACTTTGAGGATCTCCTTAACTGAGACTCTTGTCTTCGACGTGTGTGTCCTCGACTCCATCCCATAGCATGCCACATGCCACCTGCCACCTTCTCTGCACAGCCCCAGCTGGCACGAGGTTGAAAAGGCCATCTGACAAATGAACAACAAGTCATCAGGAACAGCTGGAATCCCCGCCGAAGCACTAAAACATGGCGGAGAAGCACTACTGGCACGGATCCATGACCTCATCGCTCTTACCTGGAAGGAGGAGATTATGCCAGGAGATCTCTGACGCTATAATCGTAACCATCTTCAAGAAAGGTAACCAGTCCGACTGCGGTAACTACAGAGGAATCTCCCTGCTGGCGACTGCCGGGAAAGTCTCCGCATGAATCCTCCTCAATCGCCTTCTCCCCATGGCTGAAGAGCTCCTCCCAGAGTCGCAATCCAGATTCCGCCCACTAAGGGGTACAGTGGACATGATCTTCACCACGCGGCCGAAAGAAGAGAAATGCAGGGAAATGTACATGGATTTCCAAAAGACGTTCGACAAAGTGCCACATAATAGAGAAAGAGTGGGGCCTATTAGAGACCACAAAAGAAATCTGTGTGAAGAGGCAGAGGATGTGGGTATGATTCTTAATGAATACTTTGCATCGGTTTTCACAAAAGAGGGGCGATGCAGACTTTGCAATGAGGGAGGACGAGTGTGAAATATTAGACGAGATAAACATATTAATTATTAAGGGGCTTATCAGCTTTGACAGTGGATAAATTCCCCAGGCCCAGGTGAAATGTGTCCCAGGCTGTTAAAAGCAAAAGAGGAAATAGCAGAGGCTCTGACCATCATTTTCCAGCTTCTCTGGTTGCAGGTGTGGTGCCGGAGGACTGCTAATGTTGTACCTTTGTTTTAAAAGGGATAGACCGAGTAATTACAGGACAGTCAGTGGTGGGAAAATTATTGGAAAAAATCCTGAGGGACAGGATAAATTTTCATTTGGAAAGACATGGATTTGTCACGGGAAAGTCGTGTCTGACTAACTTGATTGAATTTTTTAAGGAGGTAACTTGGAGGGTCGATGAGGACAGTGCGTATGATGTAGTGTATATGGATTTTAGCAAAGCATTTGATGAGGTCCCATGTGGCAGACAGGTCACGAAAGCAAAAGCCCATGGGATCCAGGTCAAAGTGGCAAGTTGTATCCAAAATTGGCTCAGAGGCAGGAAACAAAGGGTAATGGTTGATGGGGTTTTTAATTAGTGGAAGGCTGTATCCAGTGGGGTTCCGCAGGGCTCAGTGCTGGGTCCCTTGCTTTTTGTGGTATATATCAATAACTTGGGCTTGAATGTTGCAGTTGTCATTAAGAAGTTTGCAGATGACACTAAAATAGGCTGTGTGGTTGCTAATGAAGAAGAAAGCTGCAGATTGCAGGAAGATATCAATGTACTGGTCAGGTGGGCAGAACACTGGCAAACGGAATTCAATCCAGATAAGTGTGAGGTAATACATTTGGGGAGGTCTAACAAGTCAAGGGAATACATAATAAATGGTACGACACTTAAAAGTGTAGAGAAACTAAAGGACCTTGGAGTGCAGGTCCACAGATCCCTGAAGGTAGCAGGCCAGGTAGATAAGGTGGTTAAGAAGGCATATGGAATACTTGCCTTTATTAGTCGAGGCATGGAATACAAGACCAAGGAGGTTATGCTTGAACTGTATAAAACACTGGTTCATTCATTCATTCATTCATAGGCAGTCCCTCAAAACGCGGATGACTTGCTTCCACGCCAAAAAAGGATGAGTTCACAGGTGGTTCAATGAACATAAGAACATAAATAAGAACAGGAGTAAGCCATACGGCCCCTCGAGCCTGCGCCACCATTCAGTAAGATCGTGGCTGATCTGATCATGGACTCAGCTCCACTTCCCTGCCCACTCCCCATAACCCCTTATTCCCTTATCGTTTAAGAAACTGTCTATTTCTGTCTTAAATTTATTCAATGTCCCAGCTTCTCTGAGGCAGCGAATTCCAGAGATTTACAAACTCGTGAGAAAACATTTCTCCTCATCTCTGTTTTAAATGGGCGGTCCCTTATTTTAAGATCATGCCCTCTAGTTCTAGTCCCCCCCCCCCCCCCCCCCCATCAGTGGAAACATCCTCTCTGCATCCACCTTGTCAAGCCCCCTCATAATCTTATATGTTTTGATAAGATCACCTCTCATTCTTCTGAATTCCAATGAGTAGAGGCCCAACCTACTCAACCTTTCCTCATAAGTGCTACCCTGATCTGTTGCCTTCTCCCCCTGCCCCCCCACTAATTAGTTTAAAGCCCTCTTTGCAGTCGAGTTATTTGATTTGCCAGGTCCCTAGTCCCAGCACGGTCTAAGTGGAGCCCGTACGAATGGAACAGCTCCCTCTTACCCCAGTACTGGTGCCAGAGTCCCACGAACCAAAACCCATTTCTCCCACATCAATCTTTGAGCCACCTGTTTAACTCTCTGATCATATTTACCCTCTGCAAATTTGCTCAAGGCTAGGGTAGTAATCCAGAGATTAATACCTTTTTGTGGTTCTGCTTTTTAATTTGGCCCCTAGCTGCTCATACTCTATCTGCCAAACCTCTTTCTTTGTCCTATCTATGTCGTTGGTACGTGGACCATGACAACTGGATCTCCCCCCACTCCCCACCCCAAGTTCCTCTGCAGCCCTGAGGAGATGTCCTTAACCCTGGCACCGGGGCAGGTAACACAGCCTTCGGGACTCAAGCTCTCGGCTGAAGAGAATTGTATCTATCCCCCGAATGATACTGTCCCCTACCACTACAATGTTTCTTTTTCATTCCCCCGCTTGAATGGCCCCCTATATCACGGTGCTGTGGTCAGCTTGCTCAACATCCCTGCATTCTTGCTCTCGTCAACACACAGAGTAAGAACTTCGAACCTGTTGGTCAAGAGCAAGGGCTGAGGCTCCTCCATCACTCCATCATGGGTCCTCATACCTGCCTCACTCGTAGTCACACCCTCCTGTCCCTGACCACGGACCAAATTTGAATTAGTTAATCTAAGGGGTGTGACTGCCTACTGTAACACAGCGTCCAGGTAACTCTCCCCCTCCCTGATGTGTCGTAGTGTCTGCAGCTCGGACTCCAGCTCATCAACATGGAGCCGAAGTTCCTTGAGCTGCAGAGACTTGCTGCAGATGTAGTCACCATGGACCTCAATGGGGTCAACCAGCTCCCACATGCAACAGCAGAAACACATCGCCTGTCCTGCCATCTCTAATGTATTTAATTAATTAGATTTAGTTTTTAGTTATTAATCCCGGCCCCTAATGTAAGGCCCTTAATTTTAAGCAAGAAGAGAGATGTTAAAGGCGCCTTCTCAACGATACTTCTTGCACCTCTACTTTCCTGGCAAATTTGCTCCTCTATATCCTTCCTACTGGTTGGTGGCCTGGAAACTATATCTAGTAGTGTAATGGCACCTCTATTGTTTCTTAACTCTAAACAAATAGATTCTGTCCTTGACCCTTCCAGGACATCCTCTCTCCAGCACTGTAATATTCACCTTAATCAATATTGCCACTCCAACTCCTTTCTTTCTTTCCCTATCTTTCCTGAACATCTTGTATCCAGGAATAGTTCGTACTCAATCCTGCCCATTTTTGAGCCAGGTCTCCGTTATCGCCACTATATCATATTCCCATGTATCTATTTGCACCTGCAGCTCACCAATCTTATTTACCATGCACCTTCTCTCCAGTTACGTGTTCATCTGCTCTATCCTCCTATTTCTATACTCACTAGTTCGTGGCACCAGGAGTAATCTGGCAAATACTACCTTTTAAGGTCCTTCTATTTAATCTCTGTCCTAGCTTCCTAAAATCTGCCTGCAGCCTCATCCCTGTTTCTACCTATGTTGTTAATGGACCACATTTTGAGGAAGAATCATACAGCACAGAAGGAAGCCATTCTGTCCATTGTGCCTGTGCAGGCCCTTTGAAAGAGATATACAATTCGTCCCACTGCCCTCCTTTTTCCCCATAGCCTTGCAAATGTTGCCGTTTCAAGTATTTTATCCAATTCCCATTTGAAAGTTACTGTTAAATCTGCTTTCACCACCCTTACAAGCAGTGCATTCCAGATCATCATAACTCACTGTAAAAAAAAAACACTATCCTTATCTCACCTCTGGTTCTTCAGCCAGTTAGCTTAAATCTGTGTCCTCTGGTTACCAACACTCCTGCCAGTGAAAACAGTTTCTCCTTATTTACTCTGTCAAAACCCTTCAAGTTTTTTTAAACAGTTCTATCAAATCTCCCCTTTACCATCTCTGCTAGAAGGAGAACGACCCCAGCTTCTCTAAACTACAGTCGTTCCAAGGCCTTGACATCCTTTCTTAAGTTTGGTGCGCAGAATTGAACACAGTACTTTAGCTGAGGCCTAACCAGTGATTTGTGAAGGTTTACCATAACTTAATTTGTTTTTGTACTCTAATCCTCTATTTATAAAGCCAGGATGCTGAATGCTTTTTTAATGTCCTTCTCAACTAGTCCTGCCACTTTCCAAGATTTGTGTTCGTAAAGGCCCAGCTCTCTCTCTCCCTGCACCACCATTAAAATTGTTTGGTTTATACTGCCTCTAATTCTTCCTTCCAAAATGCATCAAAAAGGAGAACGTTTTGGTGAGGTTCATGTGGGCTTTTTAGTTTTGCATTTAAAAAAAAATGCTCTGTATGCTTGCCTGGAAGCTCCATCGAACTTCCCCATCTCTCTTCCTTGCTACCACAAGGTGGCGATTCATTTTCATGTATGGTTCAGTCAATCTTTCATGTTACAAATCAGCTGTGTTGCTGATAGCACGTTTACGTACTAGTTGCTCCAAAGAAAATCTAAATGGCTTTGCACGCTCGGTGCTGTGAGAGATGTGGGCATTTAACACTGTTCACTTTTTTTGTCTAGAAGCATAATTGGGCACTGCAATGTGCTATATTGATGCAACTATTCTAATCTTATGCTCACTTACGTAGACTGAAATTCTTTTAACTGTTGTCGTCTAATAAAATACTTGGCGTTTCTGACTTTGATTAATTAATTAACAAATTACAGGGGAACATTAATAAACTTGCAGAATGGGTAAATCATTATTATAGGCAGTCCCTCGGAATCGAGGAAGACTTGATCCCACTCTTAGAATGAGTCCTTAGGTGGCTGAACAGTCCAATACGAGAGCCACAGTCCCTGTCACAGGTGGGACAGATAGTTGTTGAGGGTAAGGGAGGGTGGGACAGGTTTGCTGCACGCTCTTTCCGTTGCCTGTGCTTGGTTTCTGCATGCTCTCGGCGATGAGACTCTAGGTGCCCAGCGCCCTCCTGGATGCACTTCCTCCACTTAGGGCAGTCTTTGGCCAGGGACTCCCAGGTGTCAGTGGGGATGTTGCACTTTTTCGGCGAGGCTTTGAGGGTGCCCCTGTAATGTTTCCTTTGCCCACCTTTGGCTCGTTTGCTGCGAAGGAGTTCCGAGAAGAGCGCTTGCTTTGGGAGTCTCGTGTCTGGCATATAATTGGCAAATCAAATTCAACACCTATAAATGTGAGGAATTACATTTTGATAGGAAGAATAAGGGAGGTCACTTATTACTTGGAGGGTGCAAGTCTCGGTGGGGTAGATGAACAAAGGGATCTCCAAGTACAAATACACGAATATCTAAAAGTTGTGGCACAGGTTAGCAAGGCCATAAAAAAAATAAACCAAGCACTGGAGTTTATTTTTAGAGGGATAGAATTGAAAAGTAAGGAAATTATGATAAACTTGTATCGAACCTTAGTTGGACCACCCTTAGAGCACTGCGTAGAGTTCTGGTCACCATATTATAAAAAGGATATAGAGGCACTGGCGAAGATGCAGAGAAGATTTACAAGGATGATACTAGAAATGCAAGGGTACACCTATCAGGAAAAGCTGAACAGGCTGGATCTCTTTTCACTTGAAAAAAGGCTGAGGGGTGACCTGATTGGTCTTTAAATTATGAAAGGTTTTTATAGAGTAGATACAGAGAGAATGTGGGGATGAACATAACTAGAGGCCATCAATATAAGATAGTCACTAAAAAATCCAATAGGGAATTCAGAAGAAACTTCTTTACCCAAAGAGTGGTGAGAATGTGGAACTCACTATCACAGGGAGTCGTTGAAGCGAATAGTGTAGATGCATTTGAGAGAGTCGACACAAGCATATGAGGGAGAAGGGAATAGAGGGTTATGCTGATAGATTTAGATGAGGAAAGATGGGAGGAGGCTCGAGTGGAGCATAAATGTTGGCATGGAATGGTTGGGCCAACTGGCCTGTTTTTGTGCTGTATATCCTATGTAACCATAGTCACAGCTGCCATTGTCTGACTGGTGCATTATCTCTCCTTGATTACTCTGCAGCCAACCACAGCATCCACAGTGACTACATTATCCAGCTGATTCAGGCTGCCTTCACTTAGCTCCACTCTTGCCTTACCAATTGTAGCCAGAGTGTATCTAGCAATGGCTTCTCCTCCTGGCCTGTACTGTTACTATCCTCGGCCTTTCATTTACAAGTTGCCCCATGGCAACATAATCCGCAGACGTGGATGGCTTCCACGTAAATGCTGACAACACCCAGCTCTCTTGCTCTCTCTCCACTGCCTGTTTCTCACTGATTCCATCCCCTTCCCCAATCACTGTCTCCAACTGAACCAGATGGTTCTCAACTTCAACATCCTATTCGATCCCAAGCTGAGCTTCCGACTTTGTATCCCCTTCATTGCAAAATCACCTACTCCGCGCCCTCCATCCCACTATAACTCTGCCCCTGCCTCAGTCCATCTGCTGCTGAAACCCTCATCTATGCCTTTGTCACCTCCAGACTCAACTATGCCAATGTTCTTCTGGCCAACTTCCCATCCACCTTCTATACACTTCAGATCATCAAACTCTGTTGCCTATATCTTGTCCACACGAGGTTCCGTTGCCCATCTCCCCAGTCCTTGCTAACCTACATTGGCTCCCGGTCTCCCAAATTTTACTATTTAAAATTCTCATCCTTGTGTTGAAATCCCTTCTTGGCCTTTCCCTTCCTTGTCTCTCTAACCTATTCCAGCCCTATTTCACGCTGGCCTTTTTACTCCTCTCCCCACACCATTGGCTGCTGTGTTTTCAGTTGCCTCAAAATCTGTAACTCTCCAAGTCATTAAAACTCTCCCTCTTTTTCATTTAAGACCCTCCTTAAAATCTACCTCTTTGACCAAGCTTTTGGTCACCTACTGTAGCTTATCCATTTTTGGAGGTAAAACCTCTGTGAAGAACCTTGGGAAGTTTTTCTAAGTGCTATATATATATATGCAAGTTTTTGAATTCTTGTGTTCCTGATGCTGATACTGCAGAATGGAACAATTTCCATTTAAGGCACCCAGTGCATCAAGTACTCCCAGGTCAAATAGTTAGATCGGTAGTAAAGTTTCCTCTACTCTTCCTTAAACAATGTGCCTCAGCCACAACCTCAGGAGTACTTGCTACTGCTCGCAACTGTATACCAGCATGGGTTGCTACCTATAGAAGAGACAAGAGCTTTTCCCATATCCTACAGGATTAGATTCTAAATAAAGCCGTGTAATTGAGCGCTGTTCTTTTTGGAGGGGGTGGGTGGAAAAAGGTAGGAAGTATGAGCGAAAGTGACCTGTAACATAGGAACATGCCACTGTACAAATCTTTCCATGTAAATAGTTGAACCAAGTAGATGAGATGGTGGAAACCGATTTCGTAATCTGCCTGTATATAAGCCGTACTTTACAAAAATAAGCTGTTTATATAAACTCGTGGCTTTATAACCCTACCCAAGAAAGAGTTGGACTCCTGCTTTGTTTTGTTTCAACATAACAATCTACATGTTTTAGTATTTCTTAATGTGAGGTTTGTCTGGTCTCTTCTTTAATTACTTTAAATTGTCGACTGCACTTCAGGGAGAACCTGGTCCAGATCGAATACACAAATCTGGACCGGCATTTCCACCATTGATAGGTCAAAGTGAACAATGTGCATTCGTTTTATTTTTTTCTGACTTAAGTTGTGTTTGAGGGGCATTTGCATGGACATGCAATGAGAGATGGAAGCTTTCTCACCTTTCTGTTTACAAGAGAATGCTTGACAAGAGAAATAAATGGCTGGGACCTTTCCCAATTCATTAGTTCCCATTTTGCTATGTCCCATCACCATCTGATTTGGAAATATATTGTAATTCCTTCATCGCTGGGTTAAAATTCTGGAACTCTCTTCTTAGCAGCACTATGGGAGTACCTTCAGCACACTGTAGCGGTTCAACAAGGTGTCTCACCACCACCTTCTCGAGGGTAATAAGGGATGGGCATTAAATGCTGGCCTTGCCAACTTCGCCCAAATTCCAGGGACGAATATTTTTTTAAAAGTCTGCAATAGTGAGGAAAATTTGTTTGTGGATACAGATATAGTATTGTATTGGTTAAAGTGGTGGGGAATTCGGCCCATACAGCAGAGCTTGGTCTCCCATCGTCTTGGATCCCACTGGATCAAGACCGTGCTCACTCAAGCCCGTGTGGTAGCTGGTGGGCAACGGCCACCCCACGTTAAAAGAATTCACACACAGGTATCTTCCACACTTTAAGATGAAGTTCAGGACCTCGAACGTCAAGACCCTCGTGGATAACCCCAACAGACCAGAACACTGCAACGCTATCGTTGCCCGGGAACTCGAGCGCTTCAACATAGACATCGCCGACCTAAGCGAGACCCGGCGGGCAGGGGAAGGCCAGCTCAAAGAACAAGGTGGTGGCTACACCTTCTGGAAAGGTAAACAAGAAGTAGAACGCTGCTTTCAAGGGGTTGGTTTCGCCATAAAAAAGGAGCTCGTTGGCCGTCTCAGACTCCCCTTGCAGGATAAACGACTCTTCGGCTCACCCTAGCCCAAAACCAGTGCACCACGGTCTTCAGCGCGTACGCTCCAATACTGGAAGCTACAGACGAGACCAAAGAGGAATTATATTCCAGCTGGGTGACAAGTTGATCCTCCTTGGCGACTTCAACATCAGAGTTGGAAAGGACACTGACCTCTGTGGAGGTGTGATCGGCAGAGAGGGGGTAAGGAAAATCAACTCCAACGGCACCCACCTCTTGACGAAATGCTTAGAATACGGCCTCGTCATAACCAATATCCTGTTCCGTCAGAAGGACAAATATAAAGCCTTGAGGGATGGAGTACAAAAGCAGAGAGGTCCTGCTGCAACTGTACAGGGTATTGGTGAGGCCGCACCTGGAGTACTGCGTGCAGTTTTGGTCACCTTACTTAAGGAAGGATATACTAGCTTTGGAGGGGGTACAGAGACGATTCACTAGGCTGATTCCGGCGATGAGGGGGTTACCTTATGATGATAAATTGAGTAGACTGGGTCTTTACTCGTTGGAGTTCAGAAGGATGAGGGGTGATCTTATAGAAACATTTAAAATAATGAAAGGGATAGACAAGATAGAGGCAGAGAGGTTGTTTCCACTGGTCGGGGAGACTAGAACTAGGGGGCACAGCCTCAAAATACGGGGGAGCCAGTTTAAAACCGAGTTGAGAAGGAATTTCTTCTCCCAGAGGGTTGTGAATCTGTGGAATTCTCTGCCCAAGGAAGCAGTTTAGGCTAGCTCATTGAATGTATTGAAATCACAGATAAATTTTTAACCAATAAGGGAATGAAGGGTTACGGGGAGCGGGCGGGTAAGTGGAGCTGAGTCCACGGCCAGATCAGCCGTGATCTTGTTGAATGGCGGAGCAGGCTCGAGGAGCTAGATGGCCGACTCCTGTTCCTAATTCTTATGTTCTTATGGCAACACCCTCACTCCAAGCACTGGCGTCTGCTAGACTACGTCATCGTCCGAGCGAAGAACCGCAAAGATGTGCGCATCACCCACACTATGAGGAGCTGACGATGGCTGGTTGGACCACCATCTAATTCATTCCGTCATCACCATCAACATTGAAACATAGAAAATAGGTGCAGGAGTAGGCCATTTGGCCCTTTGAGCCTGCACCACCATTCAATATGATCATGGCTGATCATGCAACTTCAGTACCCCATTCCTGCTTTCTTTCCATACCCCTTGATCCCTTTAGCCGTAAGAGCCACATCAAACTCCTTTTTAAATATATCTAACAAACTGGCCTCAGCAACGTTCTGTGGTAGAGAATCCCATAGGCTCACAATTCTCTGGGTGAAGAAGTTCCTCCTCATCTCAGTCCTAAACGGTTTACCCCTTAACCTTAGACTGTGACCCTTGGTTCTGGACTTCCCCAACATCGGGAACATTCTTTCTGCATCTAACCTGTCCAATCCCGTCAGAATTTTGTTTTTATGAGATCCCCTCTCATTCATCTAAATTCCAGTGAATATAAGCCTCGTCGATCCAGTCTTTACTGTGCACAGTATTCAAAATGTGGCCTCGCCAAGGCCCTATACAACTGTAGTAAGACCTCCCTGCTCCTATACTCAAATCCTCTTGCTATGAAGGCCAACATGTCATTTGCCACCTTCACCGCCTGCCCAAAACAGCGACGGCAACAGAAACAATGCCGCAGGAAAATCAACGATCCAAGATCCCACTAAGAAAGCCCTATTCAGTCAGCTACCAACCGGACAACTCCCAGTGACCCAGAGACAGTGTCCACAGTGCCTGGTCTGCCTTCGAGGCTTCCATAATTTGCACCTGCTCGGTCATTCGACCAGGAAACATCAAGACTGGTCCGACGAGAACGACCAGGAGATCCAGGAGCTAATATGCCGCAAACTGAAGGCTGGAAGCAGCAGCACAAATCTAGGGCAAGACGACAGCTCTACAGACGTCTGAAAGCCGAGGTCCAGCAGAAAACCCGCGACCTAAAGAGGAGATGATGGGTGGAGAAAGCTCAAGAAATCCAGCAGCTAGCCGACAACCATGACGTGTGAAGATTCTTCAACGCAGTCAAGACGACCTACGGCCCAAGCACCCACTGCTGGCCAAGAACAGAGAGGTGTTCATCAAGGACAGGGAGGCAGTCCGTGTCCGCTGAAAGGAGCACTTCGAGGATCCCCTTAACCGAGACTCTGTCTTTGACGTGAGTGTCCTCAACTCCATCCCACAGCATGCCACCCGCCATCATCTCTGCACAACCCCAGCCCGGCACGAGGTTGAAAAGGAAATCATGCCAGGAGATCTCAGACACTGTAATCGTGACCATCTTTAAGAAAGGTGACCAGTCTGACTGCGGTATCTGCAGAGGAATCTTCCTGCTGTCGACCGTCGGGGAAGTCATTGCAAGAATCCTCCTCAGTCGCCTTCTCCCCGTGGCTGAAGAGCTCCTCCCAGATTCGCAATGCAGATTCCACCAACTAAGGGGCACAATGGACATGATCTTAACCGCGCAGCAGATATAAGAGAAATGCAGGGAATAGCACCAACCCTTGTACATGGCCTTTTTTGACCTCTCAAATGCCTCAACACTCAACCGTGAGGGATTATGGAGTGTCCTCCTCGGATTCAGCTGCCTCAAAAGTTTGTCACTATCCTCCGCTCGCTCCACGGTGACATGCAAGCCGTGATCCTGACCAACGGATCCATCACCGACCCATTCCACGTTCGGACCATGGTCAAGTAAGGCTGTGTCATCGCACCAACGCTCTTCTCAATCTTTCTTGCTGCAATGCTCCATTTCACCCTCGGCAAGCTGGAGTGGAGCTAAATTGCAGGACAAAACGGGAATCTGTTCAACCTCCCGCCGCCTCCGTCTTGCATCTGCGCACACTGAGGCCAAGCTCCAAGCCATCGTCAACACCTTCACCGAGGCATATGAGAGCATGGACGTTCAAAGGTCCTCTACCAACCTGCCACTGCCACACAGCACTTCACCGCCCGCCCATCAAAATCCACGACGAGACCTTTGACAACGTGAACCATTTTCCATACCTCAGGAGCCTACTGTCAACAAGGGCAGACATCGACGACTAGGTCCAACACTGCCTTCATTGTGCCAGCGTAGCCTTCGGTCGCCTGAGGAAGAGCATGTTTGAAGACCAGGACCTCAAACCCGGCACGAAGCTCATGGTCTACCGAGCAGTAGTGATACTCGCCCACTTATATGGCTCAGAGACATGGACTATGTACAACAGACCAACTCAAAACGCTGGAGAAGTACCACCAATGCATCCTTCGCAAGATCCTGCAAATCCACTGGCAGGATAGGCGCACCGATGTCCATGTTCTCGCTCGGGCCACCATCCCCAGCATCGAAGGGCTCCACTGGACAGGCCACATCACCCGCATGGCTGACACGAGACTCCCAAAACAAGCTCCGACACGGCAAGCAAGCCCCAGGTGGGCAGAGGAAACGCATCAAGGACACCCTCAAAGCCTCCTTGAAAAAATGTAACATCCCTACCGACATCTGGGAATTCCTGGCCCAAGATCACCCAGAGTGGAGGAAAAGCATCGGGAAGGTGCTGAACACCTCGAGTCTCTTTGCCGAGAGCAAGCTGAAGCCAAGTGTCAACAGCGCAAGGAGCGCGCAGCAACCCAGGTCCCCCACCTACCTGTTCCTTCAACCACCGTTTGCCCCACCTGTGACGGGGACTATAAGTCATGCATTGGACTCTTCAGTCACCTGAGAACTCATTTTGAGCGTGGAAGCAAGTCATCCTCGACTCTGAGGAACTGCCTATGATGATGATGATGGGAAGAGTCATGTACTAGGTGCACTGAAGCTTGCATCTTTTCAAGATATGCAGGTGGAAATTGTATTGACTTTCCTGTACTCCTCCTCCCTTAACCTTGCCCTACACAACAACAACTCACTCATCCTCATTCCTCATAGAAGAAGTAAGAGTGAGGAGTTGTGTAGGGCGAGGTTGAGGGAGGATGAGTGCAGAAAAATCAGAGTACAAAGGAAATGGTGTGATGGAATAAGGGGTCAGGTTGATATTGCACATGGTGATGAGGGCTGTAAAAATTAGGACAGAATATGTGTACCTGGGTGAGGTGCCCTCATGAGGAGCAAGGAGTCCTGGTCAGCTAACCTGGTTTTGGTGAGGCCCGAGATGTTGATTGAGATTGTAGATTGTGGAAACATTATTCACAGAAGAGTGGACAGAATGGTGAGGTAGAAGAGGCTATCTAAGATGGTGGCAGACGTATGCAGTGAGTATACAAAGGGACAGGGAGGAAGTGGGAGAGATTTACTGCCAAAAGTGATGGGTGGAATTTGTACCAGTAGTGAGGAATGAAGCAACATTTTCTTTTATTAATGATTGGGATTTGGGCGTCGCTGGCAAGGCCAGCATTTTTTTTGCTAATTCCCAATTGCCTTTGAGAAGGTTGTGAGCTGCTACCTTGAACTGATGCAGTCTGTGAGGTGAAGGTACTCCTGTATCCCGTACTGCTGTTGGGGAGGGAACTCCAGATTTTGACCCAGCGATGATGAAGGAAAGCCGATATATTTCCAAGTCAGGCTGGTGTGTGACTTGGAGGGCAACTTGCAGGTGGTGTTCCCATGCGCCTGCTGCCCTTGTTCTTCTAAGTGGTAGAGGTTGCGGGTTTGGGAGGGAAGCTATTTTGCTAGAGCCAACGATAGAAGCTACAGTTGGCACAGTGAAGAATGCCTAAAGCAGAGCAGAGGGAAGCTTAGGCTCGTCTCGGAGCTACTTGATCCTAAGGTGGCATCAGGAGAGGCAGTCATTGGTTGAGCAGTAGTGGGTAGGTTGGGGAATGAAGAGAGGAGTGGTCAAGTGTTCTTGACTGAGTCCCAAAAATGAATTTTAAAAATGCCATCGGGTCCTAGTGCTCTTTCCACCTTAAGTTTCACAAATTTCTCAATAGCATCTTATCTGTAGTTACTTTGTCTGATTGTGTTAGCTCCTCCTACTTTAGTCTTGACTCCCACAACCCCACACTTTTTTGAAAATTAAGTCAAAGCACCCCTAATTACGGAGTGTCTATTGACACCACTGTCGGCCAATCAGTTGGAGGTGGGGTGTGATTTGCAGCCAAAGTGTATTTTATAGCAAACAGTGAAGCAAAGTTTATTTAGAGTCTATTTAAAGAGTCTCTACGGGCCCAAGTTTCGGGCCGCACCTAAAACGACGCAGCCCGGACCTGGACGCCCGTTTTTCGTGCCACAAAGTGCGCCAAAAAAACCTCACCTATTGTCCAGCTCCCTGCAGGTCCTCTGGAGCTGGATGCGGCGCAGCATGAACTGTGGGGGGCGGAGCCAGGTCCCTGCGCTGAAAACAGTGCCGGGACCTCTGCACAGGCGCGCTACAGTGGGCGCGCATGTGCAGTAGCTCCAGACGGCCTAAACTGTGAGAGGGGCCCGAAGCACGCAGCCCCTAGCCCTGGCCGAATGGCCTCACTGGGGCTGCGTGGATAAGGCTCACCTCCCACCCGACCCGACACGACCTCCGCCACTCCCCCCCTCCGTGACCTCTGCCACC